>NW_027192148.1:0-48822 GCF_041956525.1 Rhizomucor pusillus
TCAAGCGAATTTACTTTCCGGAAAGAGTGTACCTCTGAAGCTGTGTACGTATAAATCAACTGCGGACTGCGCACAACCCACCTTTTCCATCTTTGGAGCCTTTGTCACACCTATAGAAAGGATCATCATTTCTTACTGCTCTCCGAACCCCATCAGCTTGAGAGAACAGTAATCCCCAATATCAGCGGCGGTATCTTCCAAGACTCAAGTATCAATAAGACTATCTCAGAATGCTTTAAGTGCTCGGAATTTTAGAGCTTGCAATGATTCAAAGCGCCTGGTATGACTTTGTGACGAAGTTGTACATGCTTTGGACAGTGCTCCGGACCCTGTAACCAGTGATGAATGGTACATTCCATATAAGCTTTTTCTTGTTTGCTGCTGCCTGGATAGGCTAATCAAATATCCAACCATCCAATCATCCTGTGCACGTAAAATGCGATGTAATGCTCGCATAATACTGGGTTAAATTCAAGTGTATCCATATACTTGTATGAAAGGACGGGACAGACCATGCCCTCTGCAAACTGATTCCACAATTGGCTCTTTTCAAACGTAACGTCACGACAGAGGAGACAGAGTATACCGTGGAAATATGTTTATTCTAGATTATAGTGAATAATTCGAGTCAAGTGTTCTTAGATTATGTAGCAATATTTTCAAAAGGAGAACGCATTGAAGTCGTCTACAAGGTGGTTAGACTCGAGTTTACATGATTGTTTCGCAGGTTATCTTACCATCCAAGCCATTGATCGTGTGGAAGATGAAAACCATCCCGTTAGCAGCAAGCTGCATGCCAAAGCCTCTGTAGAGACCACGGAGACCCCACGCACTTGTCGTAGATTTTGTAGGCAATGGCTTCTTTGGCAAAAACTCATCTTCGTCTTCGTCGCTGCTATCCAGGGGTGACAGAGGTTCTTTTTTCTCCTTTGGTATCCGCTTGTCCAACGTGCCTTCCTCTTTCATTATCTTGTACAATGCATCCAACACACCTCTGTAATGGATGGGACGTACCGCCACTGCAGTGTCGAATGGCTTGTTTTTCGGCGACGTGGCAACTTGGCAATGCAGTCGCTTTCTTACGGTTTCCAGTGGCAGTGTTACTAGGAGCCCAGACGTGGTGAGTACAAACTCGGCTATGCAGTACAGCACGGGCGAATCTGAAGCCGATACGCCGAGTGTCCTATCGATCACAATGGGTATACTGCTGCTGAGCAACGGTTTAATTGTATGGTATAGAATCGTTGCTGTAAGATTTTTGGACGCGTAGACACCACGCAGACCGCCTTCTTCGCGACACATTGTGCGGAAAGCATGAACGATGCCTTGGTATTTGGAGTTCAGCGATGAAGCTGATTGCACGATCATTCTATGTAGAAAATCTGTTAGAAGAGCCCAGCTCAATTCTAACATGGTCACAAACAAACCTTGTGCGTATAATCTCGAGTGGACTGAGCAGGACTCCTGCAATAACATGGCTCGCCACTAGGGTAATGAGATTCGGTGCAACGCTTTCCAGATGCATCAATGGTATGGTATCATCGTAAAGCCCAAACATATCGTTGAGCAAGCTTTCGACAGCAGGTTGCGTCAGGCCCCACAGCACTTCAAAAAGCCACGTAGCTCTTTGTCCTGGTTGGAAACTAGAGTTAGATACAATTAAACAACCATTAGTTAATGCTCTGTACACTTGCCTTTGAAGAGGGATTTCCAGCCTTCGGTTGGCTGTTTCATGATCCGTCCAAGGATATCCAGGACACCGCCGCTAATTGGAGGCATTTGGTAAACAGGCCGACTAGCATCATCGTAGACACTTCGACCATGGTCGCTTGTGCTTCGTGTTCGACGAGGTTTCGAACGACGGCTCCATTGGCTGTTTCTGTCGCTTTCCGTTTGCTGCTGCGAACGCGGACGAAAGAAGCCTTCGTCCTCATCTTCCGAGGAAGAGGTAGCGCCACCGAGTTCGTGAGATGTTGAATTCTAGAAAATTATTATACAATGTCGGTTAAAATGGTTTGCATTTTTTATGCATCATTTCTGTGTACTTGCAGTTTCCAAATTATTATTTCCTTCAGCTGCTGGTGGTGTTTCCGCTTCAGGAAACGCGAGCACTTCGACGCTCTCGTGGGGTGCATACTGCACTTGCAACAAGGTCGTACCAACGTCAAAGGGGCTAGTGAGCATGGTCATAAAGTATTTCAGCGCGGCAAAGCTGGTAAAGTTAGCAGTGGCGCTTTTAATTGGCGTGCCTTCATGATCGAAAACTTCTGGCGTATGTCCTGGGATCGTCTCGCTTGATGGAAGCGACGTATAGTTGTGCTGGTGATGCAAGCCTGGAGTGTAGTAAGGTCGCAGAGGGTTGAAGGCAGGTTGTCCATTGCTGGACATAATGTAGGTTGGCATGTAGTCGTTCCGTGCCATGACAGCTGAAACAGCGCTTTCGGCAGGACTGAGCTGCTCCTCCAGCCATTGTCGGGCTGCTGCGCAGTTGCAAGTGACGTCCCCTCCAGAAGAAATATTCACAGTAAAGAGGTGCAAGTCAGTTATGCTAGATCACTTAAGTTTATACGTCTTTATCGCGAGGAGAACGACATCCACTGAAAGGAGCACGGATATACAAACGGTAAGGAAGAGAAAAAAGAACGCACAATCCAGGATATTTAGCTATGGAGCCATCTTGCCATTGTTAGAAAACGCAATCTACATTATCTATATTCTACGCAATCTGTCATTTCTCGGCATGCCATAAACTTCTTCTCTACATGCATTGTCTATATCAATGTATAGCTCTTCCCTCAATGATTTGTTTTCCAGTGGCGAGGTCCACGGCGCCCTTCGTTTGTATACTCTCCGTCGCATTGCTGTTTGCAAGAATTCCCTCATTTGTTATGAGTATGATGCAATTTGAAGTACAGGCCAGGAATAGTTTCGCAGCAAACTACGGACTGAAAAGTCTCCAGTTGTACCTATCTACACGTACGAAGGTTCTTATTCAAAAGCACGACCTTTTTCCAGTGAAGAACGTCCGTGGAGAATCCAAGTCGTTGACTGACAGCCGGGTTCTCACGGCACCTTGTTTGCATTGGGAAGGTACCCCTGATTGCATGCGCCTAAAGCATCACGCCTCCCTATTTCCAACTAGTTGCCTCTAGATTCAACGCTCTCACAGTAATGATCGGGTTGAAACTACATAGAGGTGGGTGTATATTCAAAACTGTAGCTAACTGTAGATACCAGATGAGTGCAGGAAAGTTGCTGATTAGTAGTTCCATAAAATATCAATTGGGTGTTTAATCAGATGCCTAAAAGCTTCTTTGCAACGACGGACATGAAACAGGTACTTATTCCAGGACATGGAGTTCTTCTCCCAGTTGTTTCCCCTGCTTTTTGCTGTCCCATCGAAATGCTTTTAAAAATACATAGGTCGAACGCTCTCCATCGTCCATAAGTTTTTCTTCTCTGATAACCATGAATTTGCAAACAACTCTCCTTGCTGCTTTTACCTTGTTCCTTTCTGCTGTTTCCGCTGCAAGATACAAGGCAAATATTAGTTCCAGCCAGCACCTCGCATCTTCCCGCCGTGGTACATCCTAAAACTCGATATTCTGGAAGCTGGAAAATCGTTCCATGTTGATCTCCATACAGAAGAACCTGGTCCATATCTGACTGGTTACCCAGTTACTTCCTCTGGTTCTATCGAAATCGAGGATCCTTCCGCTTTTGATGGGCGTTACCAAGTAGTAATTGACGATAATCAGGAGGAAAATGGTACAAAGACTCTGCGCATCGAATGGCAGCTTCCTGATCAAATCATAAAGTACGTTGGAGCCAGCGTGGCAGAGCAATACATTAAGGACTTGCAGGCAGAGTCGACTGTACAACCATGGTCGAAGTAGCTGCTTAATGCTGGAAACAAAGGGGCGTGACTATCTCATGCGTAACCGTGCTACAGATAACTGGTGGTACATCCACTACTATGCATACTTGACACCATGTATGTAGTTATGTAGCTTGTTGCAGTGACATGTTTCTAGATTAGCAGAAAACCATAATAAATGTATTGATGGAAATGCGAAGCAAACTGCTACGATTCCTCAGCTAGTGCCAAAGATAGCCCTGTCATCTCTGCTATGTTCGCGGACAACGAAATGAGAAGTGCATCAATGCCGCGTTTTGCGACCTCCAGGTTGACAATGCAGGTTATTCTAGCTATTTGCTCTGGCAAATGCATCGATTGTTGACCTTGCTCCTCTGGAACGTCCGAGCCCATAACACTCTCCAAATGAAGATGACCTTCCTACTCGCTTGACTATAGACGAAAGTAGAGCTGCTGCGATTCCTACTGGACCTCAGAGTCCCACAATGCAGAAATTTGTACATCAGAAGATCTGAATCCATTGTCGAGGTACGATATATTTAATATAATTGAAATAAACAATGAAATGGGACAATAAGTCAATGCCCATACAACGCAGCTAGCTACCTAACGACGCTACAAGTGCATTTCTGGCACACGCGCTGCGGAAGCAGTAGCCATGTGCTCTCAATTGCCATATAGCCTAGAGGATGCGTTGAAAGTAATGTATATATCAAGGTGTTCACAAGGACGTTTTGACGTGAACAGGCAGGAGGTAATTTCTATGCAAAAAGGACGCTGCAAAAGCGGACATTGCCCATTTTTGGTGGATTTGAGCTCAGCCGTTAGTGACGTTTGCACCTGCTCGGCCATTTTCTCTTCGTTTTTCTTCCACCATCATGAGTGAAGTAGAGAACGGAGGTACGTATGATTGCACCTGGACAGGTTCATCTTGGCATACTCACTAAATTTTTTGAAAGATCATCGCTACGCCGACGAAAGACCTCGAAGCCCACGCCCACGATCGCGTTCGCGGTCTCCTGTGCGCCACGATACCGAACGTCGTAACAGAAGTCGCTCTCGTTCCCGTGATCTTCCGTAAGCTCAACAGATGGTGCATTACAACGTCAGATGAAACTCATCGCTGCTGAATCGCTAGACGTGACGACCATGATCGCAGACGAGATGACCAGGATTACAACCCGGGTGACAACTTGTTCATCACTGGTCTTGCTCTGAGAACCACTAGCGCTCAACTTGAAGACATTTTTAGCAAATACGGCAAGGTACGATAACAATGACAATTAGTATCATGCTTCAGGCAGTCAACCAAAGAGTAATATGCGCACACAGATCGCAAAAGCTGAAATTATGTACGACCCACACACGCGTGAATCTCGCGGTTTTGGTTTCATTCGCATGGCTACTACAGAAGATGCTGATAGAGCAATGGCATCCATCAATGGCATGGAGATTGATGGCCGGACAGTGACAGTCGAAAAGGTAATGCGATCTAATTCGTCGAGACTGCCCAGAACCTGGATTAACTGACCAAAATAATTTGGACAGGCCAGACGATCCAGGCCCAGAACTCCAACTCCCGGTCGTTACTACGGCCCTCCCAAGCGTGGACGTAAGTATTTATTTTCCTTTTATTTAACGGGATAAGCCGTTCTGTGCTAGTCGCCGTATGCAACAACTATGTTTGCTCATGGTCGTCGCTTTACGCCTCTATTTCAGCGCGGTATATCGATCGTTTTGATCCCCGTTCTGACTACCGCTATTATGATTCCCGTTATGAAGCTAGACCGCATCGTGGTGAACCAAGATACGACCGTTACTACGACAGAGCGTACATGGATCGCTACGATCCTATAAGGTACGACCGCTACGACCGTGACCGCGGCTATGACCGTGGATATGATCGAAGCTACGACCGTGGTTACGACCGCGGCTATGATCGCTATGATCGCTATGACCGTCGTCCACCCCCACCGCGCTCTTCTTACGACCCCTACCCACCGCGACCCAGATCGCCATATTAGCAATCTCACTCACAATATGTTTGATCTCGAATGAAATGTCAGAAATATTTCCGCAGCCAATATTTGCTTCCGGCTTTGTTTCACTCTGCAGCTACGGCTCAGCTTTGTGTCATCAGTTTTAATACAGCTTCTTCTCAACGTCCTCCCCAACTTTCAGTACGCGTTGTTAACTACATCCTTTCCAGTCCTTCCTCGCTCTCGTAGAAGAATTTTTACAGGTAGGTGGCGTAATAGCTATGTAATACCGGCGCCGAAGGAATGGTGGCATTCCTCTCTCCCCATTTTCAAACACAATGAAGGCTGATTGTTTGGGGTGTAATGCGACGATTGTTGTTATTGTTGTATTATTCACATTTTGTGTTATTCGATTCTACCAAATTGGCACACCAGAGGACATTTCCTTTGGTTGTTTCTCCTGACCAATGAGCGCCGAACTCAAAAGGGCATATTCTTCTTGGAAATGCTTCATCTTGTTGCCGGTGGCAACCGAGGCTGAAGGCTCGCGTCCCGCATAGCGTGGTTTTTTGCCTATCGAATTGATTGTATGTTAAAGATGCATATAAACTTCATTGTTCAACCAAAATAACTCACCTGCATGGTGTTTGGTCTCGGCAAGCGTGGTCTCGATGCGAGGGGCAACATGCTGCCACATGCCCATGTTGAGTGGTTCCTCCTGACACCAAACGATTTCTGCGTTTGGATAATTGTCTGCATGCTGCTTGAGTTGCTCGTATGGGAACGGGTTGAGCTGCTCGATGCGGGAAATGGCGATATCGTTCATTCCGTTTTGCTCGCGAGCTCGCAGCAATGCATAGTAAACTTGGCCGGTGCACAGAATATGCTTCTTTATCTTATTGGGAGAGCTCAGGTGCTCTGGGTGCGGGTCCGGCAGGTACAGCTGGAACCGCTTGTTGCCTGTCATATCCTCGAGCGTCGAACGTGCCAGTGGATGCCGCAGCATGGATTTCGAAAATGGTAAGATTAACTAGAGAGAAAGCTAGCGTTAGCGAAACTGCATATAATGAAAAGCTAAGTATCACAAACTTACGGGTTTTCTAAAATCGCGGTAGACCTGACGTCTGATAACGTGGAAATACTGTGCAGGCGTGGACGCATACACGACTTGCATGTTGCAATCTTGATGCTGGCGCTGGAGTTTCTCGGGCGACGGATACACAAGCGGATTATCATCACAAAGCTGCAGGTACCGCTCGATTCTCGCTGACGAATGTTCTGGGCCTTGACCATCGTAGCCGTGCGGAAGTTGCAAGACGAGACCTGTGCGTTGGAGCCATTTTTGTTCCCCTGCAGCGAGGAATTGGTCAATGATACACTGCGCATTGTTTGCAAAGTCTCCAAACTGTGCTTCCCAGATCACAAGCGCGTTCGGATCCACGAGTGAGAAGCCAAGCTCGAATCCGAGCACGCCGTATTCCGACAGCGACGAGTTAGTAATTGTAAGCACGCCTTGCTCGGGGGAGATGTTGTTGAGTAACGTATATTTCCGTTCAGTTTTTTGGTCGTGCAGGATAGCATGCCGTTGCGAGAACGTGCCGCGTTCTACATCCTGTCCCGAGCAGCGCACATGTTTGCCGTCTTCCAAAAGCGATCCCCAAGCCAGTGCCTCTGCCGTTGACCAGTCGATATCTTTACCGGAATCAAGCGCCTTTTTGCGGGTTTGCAAAATACGCTTGAGATTGCGGTGAAGGTTGAAATCCTCAGGCACTGTCGTGAGCGCCTTGCCGACTTGCTGCAATACCTCCATGGATGCACCGGTTGGGTAGTCTGGCAGAACTTCCTCTGCGGTTTCCTTTGGTGACTTGAAGCCAGGCCACGCGCTTGACAACCATTCTCGCGAAGTCGGCTTGTAATCCTTGCTTCTAGAGTAGCTCTCTTCCAATATCTTCCACACGCGCTCTTTTGTATCCTGAATGTCCTTATCAGTCATTGATCCTTCTCTCTTGAGTTTGCTTGCGTAGATCTTGGCTACGGGTTCCTGCTTGCCAATAGCAGTGTACATTTTCGGCTGTGTAAACATGGGCTGGTCTGTTTCGTTGTGACCGTGTCTTCGGTAGCAAACAAGGTCAATGACGACATCCTTGTGGAATGTTTGGCGCCAGTCCGACGCCAGCTGCATAACAAACGTTACTGCTTCGGCGTCGTCAGCGTTCACGTGAAACACAGGCGCATTGATGCTCTTTGCAATGTCTGTGCAGTAAGGGGTGGATCGGCCAAACTTGGGGTCCGTTGTGAAACCGATTTGATTGTTGACAACAATGTGAATGGTGCCACCGGTGCTGTATTCAGGTAGATCATGGAAACCCATCGTCTCGTACACGACACCTTGGCCAGCAAATGCTGCGTCACCGTGTACCAAAACGGCCATAGAATGATCGCCCTCCTTGTCGTTGCTGTAGAATTGAAGTGCTCTTGCTTTACCGAGCACAACTGGGTCCACTGCTTCCAGATGTGATGGGTTGGCAACGAGAGAAAGATGGACGCGTTTTCCGGAAGGTGTCGGTCGCACATAGTTCATGCCCAAATGGTACTTGACATCGCCAGATCCTTCCTCGGATGGTTCCATAGATCCACTGAATTCGCAAAAGATAGCTTCGTTGGGTTTACGCACCACGTTGCTCAGGAAATTCAGTCGTCCTCGATGAGGCATTCCGAACACAATAGATTCTACACCGTGTGCCACAGAGCGATCAATCTAGAAGAAAAGTCAAAGGATTTCTCCAGACTAACAATTAACTGCTTTCACTAACCATAGCTTTCATCCCTGGTATGAGAGTCTCTCCGCCTTCCAAGCCGAATCTCTTTTCGGATGGATACTTCGCTGCAATGAATCGTTCAAAACTGTCTGACCAAGTGAGCCGATCGAAAATAAGACGTTTCTCATCGACGGTGTAGTTGTACGGGGTGGGTGTTTCAATACGTTGACGTATCCAATCACACTGGGCCCGATCGGGAATGTGAATATACTCGATACCAATGGATCCACCTGCGTAGCAGCTATGTTAATAAATTAAATTATATCATCTGAACGGAAATAAACGACGTACAGTAAATTTTCTTTAGATGATCAATGATCTCTCTCAGCGTCATCTTTTTCCCATCTCCAGAGCTGAATCCAGGAAGGATGCCGGGGCCAATGTTGAAGGTTCTATCAAGATCCTTGTCGGTAAAGCCATAATAGGTATGGAAGAGTTCTGGCGGAGCTTGTTTCTGCAAATCTTGTTGATGCAAACGTAAAGGGTCCAAATTCGCCATGTGGTGGCCACGGACCTGGTAAGCGCGTACCATGAGCTGGATCTTCATGTGGTCTAAAACATCAGAGTCGACTGCACCGGAGACAATGGAAGATGGTAGGCTAGGTAACCGTGCGCTGTCGGATGGCATCAACGTAGGAGGTGGCATGTAGGCCTTGTCGGCCGGAACACCACCTTGCATATTCTTAAAGTACACCTGCCACGATAAATGCACCGAGGATGGATCGCGGAGCCATGCTTCGTACATTTGCTCAATGTAGTTTGCGGCGTTGCCTTGCAGAAATCCGTCGTTGCGTGAAGGCTCTGTCGCGTATACACGGCGCTGCGGGACTACGCTGCTGGCTAAAATTGTATTGCGTGCTGCACAGACCGGCTTGTGTACCAACGGACGCGATATGCGTGAGACGCTCCTATACATGGATAACAGCAATATATGAAGGAGAAAGAACAAGAAAAGGGCTAAAGGGAAAACAGCCGGGGTTGTTGAGGGAAGAAAGAAACAGATTACGTTTTCAAAAATTTAAGCGTCGTCGTCAATGCATAACCCCTGCTATGATTCCACGCAGAAAGATTTGCTTGTTGACTGGCCAGTAAAGTGCAAAAAATGACACTTTTTGCTACTTTCAAGAGGGATCAAAGCTAAAAGGCATTTATCTATTACACATAAAAGCAAAATCCTATACTTGCTAGCTTTGCGATTGCATCTTTGAGGACTTAATAAGCGGGAAGGCTTTAAATGAGCACGTGAGGCGGAATCTGTGTTGAGTTATCTCAAAAGGATAGATGCACATACGAAATATCTATTTAGTTTTACAATCTGCTTTGACGACTGCTATGTGTAGCATCACACTTTGCATCAAGAAAGGACCTAAAGAGATCTGCCGCTGAGCTCTTTCTGGAAATTTTGAGAACGCTTCCGGGCCCCGCTTCTGCCTTCCCACTTTGTTCGAGCTATCATGACCCACCAGATAAATCCTGATCGTCCTCTCATCCTCGGCCCTGAGATTCCTGAAAGCCCTTACCCTTATCCTCTTGAGGGCACCGTTGTTAAGGGCTTTGGACGCGGCTCCAAGGAACTTGGTATTCCCACAGGTGTGTGTTATAAGAAAACTTTCATATGTTATTAGTCATGGTAAGCAGAAGCTTAACGATTCCGCTTTCCCAACAGCCAACCTGTCCGATGAAGCCTTGAACGCAATGTGCTCCGAGTTTGAAGTAGGCGTCTACTATGGCTGGGCGCAAATCGGCGACAAAGGAAGCCAAGTATACCCCATGGTCATGAGTTTGGGTTGGAACCCTTATTACAAAAACGAGAAGCGTTCTGCTGCAAGTATACGGAGAATGCCACATATGGTCTAGTATTCATGTTCACAATCGATTGTGCTTTAGGAAGTACATATTATCCACGATTTTCCTGAGGATTTTTACGGCGTTGCTATCCGAGTCATTGTCCTCGGTTACATCCGACCTGAACAAAACTATCCATCGCTAGGTCAGGAACAAAACACGCGACGACGCTCGTTCTTTATATTTTAACTTTTTGATGTACAATAGATGCCTTGATCAGAGATATTAGAACAGATGTAGAGGTTGCCAAAAAGTCACTTCAGCGCCCAGCTTACGATCAACTACGCAGCCATTCGCTCTTTACTGGTCAGCATTAGTCAGCTTTATACGACAAATTATAGAATCCACATCGTTGTTTCCTTCTCGTTCTACACAACCGAGGCCTACCAATTTCTTCTCGACTTGAACGCAGTATATTTCCTTTCTTATCGCAAGCGACGAATAATAGAGATGTACAGTACTAAAGTTTACTCTGCAGAGTGTTGTCCTCGGGATGAACATATAAGTGAGATATCTGGTTTTGATGCATACATATGTCTCTTGTTCTTCTTTATTATCACTCCATCTTTGCCATCTTCTTCTTTTCAGAAACAATGGCATCCGCGTGAACGCCACCCAATAAGCGTACAATCAAAATCACGAGATCGTTCAATTTGCGGACACCCAGAAATAGTGGTATGCGGTTCGGTAGCGCAACATCGTAGCTCGATACGTTTCCAGAGGGCAAAGGTTGGCCGTAGGGTGTGGAAGGCTTTGGCGTCGCCATCATTGCCATAATCACATACTATGCAAAAGAGAGAAATGTCATCAACAAGTGTTCCCATAGATACAATTCATTCCTAGACTCACGCATGGATAGATAATGCTGAAAAGAGCACCTGAGTACAACGTAGGCAGGAAGAATGTAAGGACAGATAGCGGGAAACCTAAAACAAACTGTGTGTCAAGATAAAACTCAATCCTGCATCGCTGCATTCGATGGCTGCGGTTTACCGAATCCCAAAAAGTATGCCCAATGCTGCTCCAAGTATGACAATCGACGCTCGAGTGTCCAGCCGAAGTACAACCACTTGTACTCGAAACAGTAATATCCCATGATGGCACAGTTCATAAAGAACGCCAGCAGTGTGCCGAGGTGGGGTACAAATGAACGGATCAGCGATGCAAAGACGGAGCAGTTGATATAGAAAATGACAGTGTAAATCGTGGCTGCCATGCTCTGCACTAGGTTCGTGTTTGCATTTGCTGCACGAGGGTTATTCTTGGCCTGGATCTGGAACGACTTTTCAGCAACTGGCGTAAAGAATTTGCCGTTTAGACCGAGAAGCATGAGATACATGGGATATCCGAACAAGCTCTACGTTCGCGTGTTAGCTAGTAAGTTTTCGCTTGCCAACAAGATACACTCTTGGTTGTCTCCTTTTCGTTACCGCGTAAGAACAGCCCAGCATACGATGGTGCGGCAAATTGTAAAATGTCTCGAGAAACAAGACTGTACCGAAAAACATTACGCCGTTCACTACGAATGCCTTTATCATGGAACGCTGTATGGTGGACGATCTAACTAACACGTTAGGTTGACCCGCGCGCACGCATACTGTTCAAATACTTGCGAGTAGAATAGAATAAATGCCTTTGGCCAGTTGAATGCTTGCTCAACGCCATTGAGAAAGTAGATCCAATGCTGTGAAGCGGGTGATCGCGTGGTCGTTGCCATGAAGCTAGCGGCGGCGGACAGGAAGCGACGTGCATTCCTGATACTGCAGCGCTGATTTATCTATGCCGCTGCATCCGAACATTCAAATACGTAGGTCCTTTTACTGTTTCTCGATGCTACATACAAATACTGCAATGCCACTTTTTTCAGAGTATCGTTTATCATATATGCAGGACTGTTCCAACAGAAATTAGTTTATAATCGTATTCTTGTCTCAAAATTATGCCTTGCACTATCCTTCGTGACATGGTCTAACGGAATAGCAAAATTGTTGGATTTGCTGAAAATATTACAGCTGTATTTTTGGCAAGCATATGGATCCATTTAAAGTTACATTACTCAGAGTAAAAGGGCTTTCGGATCTTTTGGGCGCATTTAGCAATACAACTGCATCGCATTGACTAATTCGGTTATCAAGGGGTAAAATAATGACATTGCTTGTTTTTGGGATATGAATCCCGGAGAAATATAATCGAATGTGCAAAGGAGGATACGTATAAAATTGCATTCTAAGTGCTGAATATGCTCAAACTCTTTAGTAAGGTATAAATTTTTAAAGGCAATGATTGTTTCAACAGGAGGTGCCATGCGGGCTAGAGTTAATACTGCTGCATTCACAGGACTGTAGGCTAGGCATCGTGACAGGATAACAGAAAAGCGTTCATGCAAAGTCCGGCGCGAAAACGGGCTGTCCCTGAATTTCAGCGCTTTCGGCACCTCTCTTTCAGTCTGCTTTTGGGCGCTGTCAAGATATGCTGCTGAAGAGAGATGGGGGACAGAGCAACAACAGCAACGGCGTTACCGGACAAACACAGTCTGCAGCTGTTTTCATTTGAGCCTTACGATTGTCAACATGACGAGTCCAGCGAGCAAAGTGTCATTACAAAGTTCTTGACCAAAGTCAAAACAGCAGTGGCAGGCCCGAATTCTCAAACGGTAGATAGTGGATCGAGCAATGGAATCTCTTCTGAAACAGACCTTGACTTTTTGCAGCCTGCTCTAGATAACGCTGATCAGAAATCGTCAAACTCTGCCCAAGACTTGCCGTTGCATTCGGCGCAGCAAACACACTTATCGCCGCCGCCTTTGCCCAACAGCAATAACTCAGAGAAAAGCAATGGACTGCACAAGAAACATGCAACTCAATTGATATCTACCGAGCCAATTGATACACTTGCCAATGAACTGAATGAAGAGTCAGAATCCAATCGAACGTCGCTGGAGCAAGTGTCGCCGAACCATGATTTCTACGACAGCGACGATGCACAGTCTGTCATGACCACGTTCTCAGTCTCAAACTACAACTCACTGAATCGTATCATTGGTCGTCTACGAGGAGTGCAGGCTGTGCCGCAGCTGAATGTTGAATATTGGATGCCTGATTCGCAGGTCAACGAGTGCCGAGACTGCAATGCGCCGTTCAAATTCTACCGACGAAAACATCACTGCAGAGTATGCGGTATGTCTCGTATGTATACATTATGTCTGCAATTTCACTTATTGTATACAACGCAGGTCAAATATTTTGCGCAAAGTGCACTTCGGATATTGTCAACGGCGAAACTCTTGGCCACTTTGGCAAAGTGCGAGTCTGCAAGTTTTGCTATTCCAATTTACAGCCCTCGGCGAAAACGACAGTGGCTGGACCACTCGCTCATCAGGAACGAGGTGATTTGAGCAACAACGACGATGCTTGCACTGGCGGCGCACCTCTCCATGCAACAACTCGACCGCAAACACCGAGACTCCATTTTTCTACTCCTACCACAAGGAACTCGTATGACGATGATTACATGATAGCGAATATACGCCGTTCATCTGCTGAATTTGACGGACATCAACCGCCAACACCTTCCCCGTCTCTATCCATGTATCAAAGGGAGGACCAGGATGCCGGTGGGCACAAGAAAGGATTTCTCCCAAAACGCCCGAGATCACGTACAATTACAATGAACTCAATTATGATGGATAATACACCGCTTCCGTCTGATCTTGTTCGGTCGAGCATCAAACCTACTCTACCTTTTCGTCGAAACTCGCTGAACAGCACCACTTTGGACGGAGGAGGCCTCCCTTTGAGTGGTATTACTCCTCTCACGGATGCAAAGGACAATCCAACAACGTGGAAATGGGATAAGGTGCCACAAAGCTTATCAAGCCTGATGGAAGGCAGAAACTCGGTGGAGATCGAAGGTGATATTAATGATCAGCCAAAAGCAAAAGATGGGCGACTCGAAGATATCAAGACATCCGGTAGCAGCAGCGATCACAGCAGCAAGCGAGATAGCCTGACTGGCCGGCCTGCTCGAAAGCGTACCTACAGCTTGATGAAGAATGCATCAGTTGCAGCTCTGGACACTATGGCCATGACAAGGGTACAGAAGAATGATTCTGAAAACACCAGCAGCAATGGATATCGACGGCATCGGCGACAGTCCTCGACGTGTACAGGGATGGAGCTTGACCTAATGTCAATGGATTACATGCGAAAAATGTTGAACCAAATGCTGCAAGAATGTCCAGACGAAGTGAAAGATAACATTGATGAATGGGAAAGCACCATTACGAAGCTGCTGCTCAAGATGGTTGACAGAGTGCGACAAGATGTACGGGGAGGAGACGAAATTGATATTCGCCACTATGTCAAGATCAAAAAGATTGCCGGCGGTAATCCCAAAGATAGCTTCTACGTACAAGGCGTTGTCTGTACGAAAAACGTGGCCCACAAGCAAATGGTTCGAAAGATACGGAATCCGCGGATTTTGATTATAAAGTTTCCCTTGGAATGGTCCCGCGACTATCAAGGTGATCAGCAACTACAGTCAATAAAACGAGTCATGGAGCAAGAAAAGGACTTTTTGAAGAAGCTTGTCAACCGCATCATTGCCCTGAAGCCATCCGTTCTTCTCGTCCTGTCTCATGTTTCTCGCATCGCTTTGGACTTCCTTGTCAAGAACGATATTGTTGTTGCATACAATGTGAAGCCCAGTATCCTCGATGCAGTAGCGCGGTGCACAGGAGCCAATATCATTTCATCCCTAGCAGATTTGAACACTGACGAATCAGTACTAGGTTTTTGCGGTGTTTTCGAGCCAAAAACGATATTACACGATATGCTACCCAATCGACGCAAAACCTTCTTAATATTCCGCGATTGTCCGGCTGATCTTGGAGCAACGATTATACTGCGAGGCGGTTCAATTGATGCGCTGCAAGCGGTGAAGAAAGTCCTGGATTTTATGGTGTTTGTTGTGCACAATTTACGCCTAGAGACTATATTTCACAAAGACGTAGCTAAAACTCTCAGCAGCTGTATCACCCAGCGCGAGCCCGGTAAAGAAGCACCAGCAGCAGGTAAACAGACCGATTGCAGTGTGTTGCTCGAGGATGGAGAAGAAGGTCTAGTCGCTATCCAACAAGTGATACATCGATACCAGAATGCGCTTCTTTCTGCGTCGCCTAGAGTCATGATTCCTCTGCCGCATCTGTTATCCAGGCTATGTGAAACTGAAAAGAGCTTGGTGAAAGTCTTGAAGGACCATGGACTCAGCCTTAGCAGTGTCTATTCCAAAGAAGCATCACCACCAAACGAATTATCGCAAATGCCGGAATATTTCCAAGCATTCGAACACGACCTGACGAACGAGTCAGAGTATTCTCGTTTGCTGGAAGAACATCATCACCGGTGGCGTGCATTCGAGACGTATGTAGGAAGCGATGCCGAAGAGCTCAACCCATCCTATCACCAGCAGCTTGTCGTATTGTATGCAACAGTGTGCTGCGAAACAGCGGTACCTTGTCACGATCCAGAACTGCGCATGTTTGAATATTATCGTCCAGATTCTGATGTCACTCTGGGGCAATATGTGGAAGACGTTACAACTTATTCCAACATGATATGCACGTCGGTGATGTGTGAACGGACGATGATGGAACACTATCGAACTTATGCTCACGGTAACGCTCAAATCTGCGTCAGTTTAGAGCGTATCGAAGCACCTCCAGCTGTCATGAATGCCGATGCAGTTCTTATGTGGAGTTACTGCAAAGAATGCGATGCAGACAGCATCCTAGTCCCTCTCTCCGAGGACGGTTGGAAATACTCTTTCGGCAAGTTCTTGGAGGTTGTCTTTCACCACCGCGGCGGCCCTCCCGCACAGGATGCTTGGTGCCCACATTCAATTTATCGCAACCATACTTTATACTTTGCATACAAAGGCATCGCAGTGAAATTCGAGTATACACCCATTGTACCTTACGACATCCTTGCACCAGCAACACGATTACACATCGATCCCAGCGTACAAGTCAATATCAAGGATGCGGCTTCAGATTCATTGCGGAGCAAAATTGTACAATTCTACGAATCCATCATCGAGCGAAATAAGAGTTTCCAACTGGATACCGTCCATCCCACCAAACGTGAGCAGTGCAAATTGCATCTTGAAGACTTGTCACACCGCGCAAATTCAGAGAAAAAGCAAATGTTGCAATTTCTTCAAAACGTATATGCAACGACGCCCCCAACAGATACACTCAGCTTGAACATTGTGCGCATCAAGATGCAGATGCACGTCCTCCAATGGAAGCTAGTATACGCTCAGTTTGTTCGGCAGTACGTAGTGCAAATCAACAGACGAAAAAAGCATCAACAGTTAGACAATACGCCCATGGAAACAGCAGATTTGGATGCACGCACGAAGCGCTTGACGAACTCTGCCGACTTGCCGCTGTTGGATGTTGGCATTGATGGCTACGACGAATTCTTTTGCGGCGGATCACAGGAGAATACAAAAGACGAAAAGTTCCTCGCAATGCCTGTTTTGGGTACATCTCCATCAAGTAGTAGTAGCTCGCAACGTATTCGAGATACCGAAACCTCAGGCAGCAGCAATGATCCAGATATCCAGAACCGCATCGAAGATGAAAGCAGCAGCTCTGAATCAGATTCTTCATCTGCAGAGGAAGAGGACACCCGTGCAGCGAGACGATTATCGTTGGAACTGTTACAAAAGAAGTCCAAGCGTGCGAGTTTGTCAATGAGTCGACTGCCAAGGCCACATGATATTGACCGGCGGGAAGGCAAACAGCAAGAGGACCGCTGCCAACAGCAGCAACAGCAGCAGCAACAGCAACAAGATTATCGTCGCAACAAACGCTTATCCTATCCAGCTGGTGCCAAAAGTGAGCGCATGCCACTTCCAATGTCTTCGAGGGATTACAAACGTCTTGCAGATTTGCTACCGTCGCTGGACAGCGGGGATATCAGTAAATCCAGAAGTTCACCACCGTTGGTATCGCGGCTTTTACGTAGCTACCAATCCGGCCAACCTGCATCCAACAGCAATGAGATACGAAACAAACTATCGAGCTTGGAGTCGCAAATAGTAAACACTAGTCCCCTGCAGCATCAGCAGCAGCAGCAACAACAAAAGCAATTGGCAAGGAAACAGCCCGCAAAAGACAGAAAAACGCCAGCAGAGTACAAAACCAAGATTCCTGTACGCAGTATCCAGCATCCCTTGAAGCAGCAGCAGCAGCGTGACCATACGCGTTCCGACGAACCGAGCAACAACAAGACGACTGCAAAGGATGACCATCGGAAGATTCGCTTTGCGCCCAAGGTAGAAAACCATGGTGAAAGAAGAGTACGAGGAGTGCGGCAACGTCTTCCCAGCAAAGCATCCATTGAAGTGTATACGACGTTGCGTGAGCTTGTGCATGAAGACTCAGAAGACGAGTTTTCAGCGAGTGAGAGTGATCTTAGCTCCAGCGATGATGATGATGAAGAAGAAGGGCAAAAGGATGGTGAAGAAAAGCAGCAGCAGGAAGAGCACAATATGTTTTTCAGTATGATGGATACAGACGAATTTGATGAATCTCTGGGACGAGAGCTTTCTCCAAAACTACGACGGCATCACTCTGATATCCTCCAACGACGAACATCCGCCAATGCAGTGCCCCATTTGGACTTTGATGGATACAATGATCTGGAGAAATCGCACGAAAGCAAAGAGGAAAAAGATGCAAGCGTCAAGGATACTCAGAACTTGACAGTGTCTGACTTTCGCAGCTTTGCCGAGAAAAATGGATTGAACAACAGAGACAACAATAATCCGTTTGAGAATATAGGTGAGATATAGCTCATATACTGGCTAATTTCCTGAAATTGACCCTTTTTCCGCTTTCAAAGCTTCAGCGTTTGACCTGTCGTCGCTTGACCAACCGACCATCTCGAAAATGACCACAAGCATCCTATCGGAAAAAGATGTAGAATCTCTGAAGCCGTTGAAATATCCACTGTGAGTAGAATATCTGAATATCTGACAAGGATGTGTTGTCTAAAGTAACCATCTAGATCACCTTTGGAACACGTATTCCCGGGCTCTCCCATCGTTGTCGGCGAAGATGAACCGAGCACGATCATTGCATACTCTTTAAGCTGCGATGTGTATCTACGTCTACTCAACCGTATCCGCAAGGGAGATCAAACTGAAGAAGCAAAGCCGACGGAAGAAAAGGAAGAGATATCGGTTGAGGATGAAAAGGGAGGTTTTTCAGACGACGGTGATCCTACGATGGGTCAGTTTATCGAACGAACACTCAACAGCAAGTCTGGTATCCATGTGAAATATCGCAAGTATCTCTTTCTGCTCCATCGAGTCGACGGTCACAAGCTGATTTACTACCTTTCATAGATTTTACGGACGGTACCACGAAATTCTTTTGCAAAATCTACTTTGTTGAACAATTCGATGCTTTGAGACGAAACTGTGGTTGCGAAGCGAGTTACATTGCTTCACTTGCCAACTGCGCAAAGTGGGACTCAAGCGGCGGCAAGTCCGGATCTGTATTCTTGAAAACCAAAGGTAAGAAAAATTGGCTGCCCGTACGACATCAAACTTACAATTGCTTCTACCTATAGATGACAGATTGCTTATCAAGCAGATTTCGCGCTATGAGATGGATGCATTCCTGCGTTTTGCCCCTTCGTACTTTCAATATCTATCAGAAGCCTTCTTTCATGAAGTAGGTTTACTGTTATCATCAATGTTGGGATACTTGATGATTGTGCCGATTACTAACTGGATATAAATACAATAGCTACCTACCGTCCTCTGCAAGATATTTGGAGTCTACAGAATTGGCTTTAAGAATACGACAACTGGGAAATCGATGAGGATGGATATTCTCGTTATGGAGAACTTGTTCTATCAGCGTAATGTGAAAACAGTAAGTGAAGGTTATAGAAAGCAGAGCTTTTATTATGAAAGCTCACATGTATTATTAGATTTTTGATTTGAAAGGCTCGATGCGAAATCGTCACGTTCAGGCCACAGGACGAGACAATGAAGTGCTATTGGATGAAAACATGGTTGAACGTGAGTTTGATGTTAATTTTGTATCTGAATACAATCAATTGCTAATGATCCCTTTACCAGTGATACTGCAATCACCATTGTTTCTACATTCATATGCGAAAGAGATGCTGCGAGGCTCACTGCACAACGATACCCTGTTTTTATCACGGATGGATGTTATGGACTATTCGCTGCTAGTGGGCGTAGACGAAAAGAACCACGAGCTGATTGTTGGAATCATTGGCAAGTATTGAGCGGACATCAAGCCAATTTCTATGCGCTGGCCTGTTAATGCCTGTAGAACATAATAGATTTTATGCGCACCTTCACTTGGGATAAAAAGTTGGAAAGCTGGGTCAAGGAATCTGGACTTTTAGGAGGCGGAGGAAAAGAACCCACTATCATCTCACCCAAACAATATCGGCTACGGTTCCGTGAAGCAATGGAAAGATACTTTCTCATGGTCCCAGACTTCTGGACAGCCAAGCTCATGCGGCAAAGATACCACCATGAAGTCCATCACAACCACCATCAACAACACCATCCTGTAGAACATGGAGAAACCGATACCCTGTAGAGTTGTATTACCCTGTTGCTAAATTATATCGATATTTGTATTATTCCAGTTTATAGCCAATCAAACAAGATAAATCTGTCAAATCTTTATGTACAGTAAGAATGCAGATGAGTAAAGTGTAGTCCTTGCGACGTTCTTCTGATGCCCTCTTGATTGCGTGAAAAAACGTATGTCGGTTTCATCACACAAAACAGATAAAAAACTACGAGATAGTTTATACGATGGATGATAAACAAAATAATAGGAGAACTATTGCTAATACATTCTAGAGTCGCTCAGCGACCTATTTTTCTACTTGCGAATGCCCTGCAAAGCATTGAGAAGGGTGTTTTCATCATCATCCTAAATTAACAGCGGACATAAGCAAAAAAAAGGGAGTATAAATTGTATCGACAACAAAAGACTTACCATCTCGAGGGACCAGAGCATCACGCCGCCGAGTCCTTGTTTCTTGGCATACTCCACCTTGTCTTGCAAAGAAGCAGTGTCGTCGAAGGACAAGACTTTGGAGCCAGTGGAAGTGTAAGCGTAGGGAGTCTTGGATATATCGTCCCAGTAGGTCTCCCAGCCAGACGAGTTGCGAGCGATGCCTTGGGCAGCAATGGAGCGCCAGGTGTATTGACCCGAGTAGGAAGCTTCTGCGTTCGGGCAAGGATCGGCCGCTTTTTCGTCAGAGCTATCGCCCTTGATCTGGCTAGTTTGGCTGATGGGGACATAGAGACCGCTGGATGCAGTGACAGGTTCAAGCGTTTTGCTGACACGGCCGTAAAATGGAACGCCTAAAACGATTTGTTCAAGAGGAATGCCGGCTGCGTTCCAGGCCTTGACTGCATCGCTTCCGCTGGTGGGTTCAATGCCGGTTGCCTTGGTGCTGTAATACAACGGCGCATTGGGGCCGGCGTTCTTGTCCCAAACACCGTTGACATCGTAAGCCTAGCATCGATGTATATGTGAGTACATATACTCTATTGTCATATGCGAGTCAACTTATTACCATAATGTAAAAGGCGTCCACAGTGGAAGCCCAGTCAGCATCAAGTTTGGTGGATGGTTGCTGGTTTTCGTTATTGAAGGGTGCGGTGGAGACAGCGGTAGTGAGCAAAACCTTGCTGCCAAGCTTCTCGCGCAACGCCTTGAAAAGCTTCAAATAGTTGGCAGTGTCGTTCTCATCCCTGGCAACAACATAAATGTTTAGCTGCTTGGAAACCGTTTAAAGTTGACGCTGTTATACATACTTTGAATTGCACGCAACACCGTTAGGGCTGTTAGGATATTCTGAAATACTAAGATTAGCGCAAACGTCATCTTGATATCAACCAATTTTAGTAATACGTACCCCAATCCAAGTTGAGACCGTCGAGGTTGTATTCTTTGACCGCATCAACCAAGTTGCTCACAAACTTGTCGAAAGAAGAAGACGACTTTAAGAGATCGCTAAAGTACAAGGAACCGGTCCATCTAGGATAAAACTGCGTGAGCCAACAGGATATGTGACAAAGTTATGTAAGCCGTAAAAAAATTGTACCCGCCCACGCTGAGGCTAATGATCTTGCCCTTGCTATGTGCTTCTTGCGCGACTGGTAGAAATGTGTGTGTTACACCAGGAAATCGCTTTTGTATGACCAAACGCAATTACCTGATTTGAGCTGCGAGGCAGTGAATCCGGAAAGCTCGCCGTCCTTGGTAGGTTCGGCAAAGGCGTAAAGGATATGATCTACCTTGTCCCATGCAATTGATTTGGGAAGGTCCTGTAAAACTACTTGTCAATGGAACCCTGCAGACGAAAAAGATAGTTAATTTGCTTACCCAATCAACAACGTAAGCTGACAATTTTTGACCAGACGATGACGAAGAAGAAGAGGAAGAAGAGTGAGCAGGTTGTGAAGTGGTCCTAGCCGAAGGTTGAGTATGCGACGAGCCGCTGCTGCTGCTGGTGGTGGTGGCAGATGCGGCCTGGCTCGTACGATGGTTTCCGCAAGCCAGCACAGGATGAAGCAAAAGACTGATGGCTAAAAGCCAAACAGTAAACAAATGAACGGACTTGGCCATCAAAGTAATGGAGAGAAGAGGGATTTGTAGATAAGAAAAGAAGAGAGATTGGACTCTTGTTTATATACTTTTCAGGATAAATTGGTTATATACGGTTTGATAATTAAGAGGCATGAATTCAACTAGCTCCGCCGCTTGAAAGGTAAATGACGATGATCCTTTGCTGCGTTCTTTTTACGCCGTTTCTCCAGGATTTTATCCATCTTGTTCTCGTCAAGATGGGCGTACCGATCCATAAGCTCCAATTTGCGTTTCTCAGCTATAGTTTCATCAAAGAGTCAGGCCCCAGATCGACAGAAGATCGACATATTGGCCAGAAGGGAACTTACATCGCTTTAAGAAGTAAGGTTTCTTTCCTTGTTTCACAAGCTCGGCTTCGGCCTTTTTACGTTCGCGTAACAGTTCCTGCTTTCGTTTAAGTTGCTTGGTCGTAATCTCACGAGAAATCTATGGCAAAATATATAAGAAAATGTCGCACAGTAATTCATGATTGTAGTACATTACCATCTTTTGCAAGACTCGTTCCAGACGTTCACGCACTTCTGGATTCTTTTCCTTGCGAATCCGTTCTTGCAACATTGATTTTTCAGATTGCTTGTAATCTTCCAGAAATTGGTATGATTTTTCAAATAAGTCCTTGTTGAAGTGACCTGATAACTTGTCAAACCGAGGATCACGTTTCTTCTAGTAATTGTAGTTAGCACTCTGGGTCTCTTTCTCTCTTCTGATGCTTCTCACAAACCGGTTTGTTGACTTCAACAACTTCTCTAAATCGGCTTACTGCCTTTTTCGACGAGATCTCCATCGGACTAGCAATTCATTCATTGTGAGTATGCAGAAAAATGCTGATGATATCATCCTCAGTTGCTTACCTGTGTTTGTCTGCACGCTTCATTTCTGCCTTACTCTTTTTCACACGATCCTTCTTTTTCAATTGGCTGGCTGCTCCCTCCAGGTCTTTGAGAATCTGATCTTTGGATATTTTCTTTTTTGTAGATTGTTCGTCCTCCTTTTCCATTCCCATCTTGCTCTTGATTTGTGCAAGTTTCTCAAATGATACGTGCGCTAGACCTTTTTTCGTGCGTGTGTGAGTGAGGTTTGCATGCAAGCGTAAACTGACGTGAAAAAACTCACTTCGTCTCATTTTATCCATCTGCGGCTGTGCATCTTCTTCTTCTTGTTCCTCTTCGTCCTCTTTGTCTTCTTCATCATCTTCCTCGTTATCGTCATCATCATCGTCGTATTCTGCTTCTGCTTCTGTATATTCTTCATATTGATCGCCTTCCACTTGCTCGTCATCGTCAGAGATCTAAAATGCACCTTGTTAATCTATTGTTTCCTTGACGGCTGATTCTCTCTGTGCAGACATACTTGCTTCTCGTCCTCAGTGTACTCTAACTCCTCTTCGGATTCTTCTGCTTCTCTCCGCCTTGATCGTCCCATTTTTTACAGTTGTGATAAAGAGCTGTTGGTTTTGCTATCGAATTGCATAACTCAAAGCCACTTGCCCCGACACTGGCTGGCCGGCGGCAGCGGCGGCCGCCGGTTCCGGTATTCCGGGTTCAGGTACACACAGACACTTATCTTTCTTCCCCCTTGCAGCTTTCGAGCCCGACTTTCATTCCTTTACAAACTAACTGGTCCACTCGTTTTCTTTATTATCCATGGTCCTCCGGCCCAGCGGTTTCTTATTTCTACGGTGCTATGCAACCCGCCTCTCATTCCCGAAACATACAATAACAACAACAACAACGACGACGACGACGACGACGACGACGATGATCGCTGGTGGCCGGAGAACAAGAAGAGCAGCAGTAACAGCAGCAGCAACGTTGCTTTTAGCATCAGGCACAGGAGTGGCTCTGTACCACTCGAACGATTCATGTCGACATGTAGCCCGAGCCGGCGTGCGATGCGGCAAGGCGTTGGCTACGGGAATCCAAGTAGCAGCCGATTACCAGTGGACCCTGTGGACGGGCGGCGACAAGAGCAGCTGCCACAAACGCAATGCAGAGCGAGTCTTGTCAACGCTGGAAAAACTCGGGGGCATCTATGTAAAGTGGGGCCAGCACCTGTCATCGATGGTGTATATCCTGCCAGTCGAGTGGACGACGACCTTGTCCCGGCTCCAGGATCGATGCGAGGTCGCGAGTTCCGAACAAGATATCCGAGCCATGTTTCAACAGGACTTTCAAAGAAACTTGGACGATATGTTTGAGGAATTCGATTTTACACAGCCGATTGGTGTAGCATCGCTTGCACAGGTACACAAGGCCAAGCTGCGGTCCTCCGGACAGTGGGTAGCCGTCAAGGTGCAGCATCCGTTTGTCGACGAGTTCTGCCGGTTGGATATCGATACTGTGTCCTGGATATTTGGCACCATCCAGAAATTGTTCCCGGATTTTGGGTTCCACTGGGTCGCAGAGGATATGCGAGAATCGTTGCCGCAGGAACTGGATTTTCGGTATGAGGCGGCGAATGCCCACAAGGTAGCGCAGCAGTTTGCAGGAGAACAGACCACTCTCGTCATACCTCAAGTCTTGTGGGCGACCAGACGGATGCTGTGCATGGAATGTTAGTTGTTGTCGTTATCTTATCACGACTAATTAAACTGACTTTTTCTTCTCCGCATACATAGTCATAGAAGGCGGCCGTGTGGATGACAAAGAGTATATGGCGGCACATGGCATCGATCCCGCCCAAGTTTCTCGTGAATTGATTACCATCTTTGCAAACATGATTTTTATTCACGGATTTGTGCACTGCGATCCACGTAAGTAGTAAAGTCCATTTGTTTTGGGGGGTTACCTAATGGGCGTATAAATTTAGATCCTGGCAATATCTTGATACGCAAAACTAGAGGACGAGACTCTTTCTCAAAATTCAACTTTGACATTGTGCTCTTGGACCACGGTGTGTATCGCAGCCTACCAGACCAGATGCGGCTGGACTATGCGCATCTTTGGACAGCCTTGATCCAGGGGGACGAGGATAACATTAAAAAGTACTGCGCACGTGTGGGAGGTTCGGACCATCGACTGTTCGCATCGCTGCTGACAGGTCGAGAATGGCATACGATCACGGCCGCGCAGCTGTTTACTGCCCGTACGGAGGAAGAAATCAACCACGTCGCTTCTAAATCTGGCCTTTCATTTTTCAAGCGGATTACCGATATTTTATCGACGCTGCCTCGTGTCATGCTACTGCTTTTAAAAACCGGCGATTTGTTACGGAACATTGACGAAGCACTGCGGGAAACATCAAGTCCCCAGCAGCAGGGTTTGATGACCTACGTGATCATGGGCCGCTTCTGTGCAAAAGCGGTGTGGTTGGATGCAAGGCAGGTCTTTCTTGACCAGTGCCGCTGCGCCGCCGCCGCAGGCCTACAGTGGCAACTCGTCAAGGACACCGCAGTTGCTTGGTGGCGCTTAAGGTCGCTCGAATGTAATCTGTACATATACTCACTTCAACTCACTTGCATGCATTGGTGGCATAATAGACACACATTGCTCCCACACATCATCTAACAATAATGCCATGTAAATATTATTATCATTTATAAAAAGAACCCCAATAAGGGCAAAAAGATTACATTTTTACTAAAAAGAAAAGTGAAGAAAAAATAACACGCAAATGAAATGGTACAAACTTCGCATTGAATAGAAAGAAAGAAAATCGAGAGAAAGAGAGAACAAAGAGGAATACAGAAAAGAACAAAAAATATATAGCGAGACAGGAAATGAATGTGTGTATACGCGACGTTGTGGGGAACGAGGGAATCAAGAGGGAAATACAGGAGGAAGGGAGGAAGGGAGGAAGGGAGGAAGGAAGGAAGGAAGGAAGAAATTAGCGGTAAGAGGTCATTATAATTAAGAGAGTACGTTCTCGGGCTTCTTTCCGGAGGTAGGATATTTTTTTGTTCCTTTTTTAAGCGTGCGCTTTCTTGTTATTATGTCATCGTTCCATTTGCTTTGTTGTTGTTCTTTCAAAAACGATGAGCCAGCCCAGACACGTGTATCGAAAGTAGTAAAAGAAAAACATAGCATCAATGCTTTTCTTTTTTCTACCAAGATGTCTGCTGTTGCGGAGGAGGAGGGTGTTGCAGCATGCCGGGTGGATCGATCCATTTGCCGTGATGGGGCGCTGGTTGCTGCTGGTAATACTGTGCAATGTACATGTCCATCTGGTCGCCGTACGTTCCAGTAGTGGGCTCGACGTAGCCAGTACCAGTAGCGTTAATTGCTGCATTGGAGCTGCTGTTGTTGTTATCGTACGGATGGATCAAGAGCTGCGAGTGGTAGTGCTGTTGGGAACCTGGAGTTGCTGGGGCAGAATCCGAGATCCCGGAGAGAACAGACGAGGAACCGCCGGCTTTGCTCGCATAGTCGACTAGGCTGTGGTTGCTGCCGATCTTTTCCATTTCAAAAGAATAGATAGGGTCATGGAACGACGCAGACGGCGGACGAAATTGATGACTAGCAGTGCTGCTCGGTCGCTCACGACGGACATACTGCTGCTGGTCTTGAGAAGGATACGGGTACATGTCCTGTGGCACCATACTAGGAATTTCTGGGGCAGACGCGACGTTGCTGCTGTTGCTGCTGTTGTTGTTATTGTTATTTCTAACGGCTAAAAAAAATAGGCACACTGATCAGCAAATTGGATATCTATTGTCGGACGATATTGAGTAACCTTACCATATTGGGGTGGGTATCCCATTGGCATGTAATATCCGCCCAAAGGCGCCATTAAAGGCAGCGGAGGTGGAGGTGCGTTCATGTAAAAGTAGACAGAAGGATCATCGGCGAACAGCGGTTGCAAGACATCTGTAATATTGTACTGGGCAGCCAACGCCTTTGCACGAGAAAATGTTATCCTGAGAAATAAAAAAACAAATAAGCATTCTTGCTTTTCTTTTCGTTGGCCGGCTCTGCAAATCGTGCATACCAAACACCTTTCAAGTGCATAGCGCCAACTTTAACGACTACGCGGCCACGCTCGTTCTTGAGAATACCGTCTCGCTTTCCGCGGGACATGCCCACGACGTTGAGCAGTTTCGTGCCGTTAACCATATCGTTATCTAATCAAAGACGCGTCTTAGTCATCAAGCGGACGATGGATTTACATGTCGATTGCCAATCAATTGACAGGGGGTGGCAGATGGATTACCTTGCCGACGTGCGACGCAAATGCCTCTGGCATCGACTTGATAGCAGATTGTACCCTCATCCTCCCAGTACGACGTTGTCAGCTTAGGTTGGTGGGTTGAAGCTTGGTCCGAGATATGTGTTTGCGGCGGTGGTGGTGGCGGGATCATGGGCAAGTCTGGCAGCGGCATGCCCTGCACAGAGTTTGCTCGAGGTGCATTCATGTAATTATTGAAGGTAGGATGCTGGCGATGTTTATCCATAGATGCCGGTGGGTTCCAGGTCATGACCGGGATCTGACCACCGTTGGAAGAAGGTGCTGAACAACAGCCTGCTGCTGCCACCTGGGCCGCATGTGGAGTGAAGACAGGTTGGGAAGTGGTGGGTGAAGGATATGCTTGCTCGTAGTTATACATTATCGGCTTGTCCCGCGAGTAACAGCAATGTTAACACACAGAGATAGAGAGAGAAAGAACCGAGGATAAAAAGACGAGTAGTTATCACGTTGACAAACTGATAGACTTAAGGTCGTTGCTGGGAGGTGGTTGTCGAGGACTAATGAGGGGTGCTGCTAGTCACTCGAGGATGAGAGAGGGTTGCGTGTGAATGAGAACAAGTTGTGCAAGAAAGGAAGAAGAAGAAGAGAAAGTGAGAATGAAAATATGTACGTCAGTGTCAAAGCTGGAAAACAAAAAGCAAAAAGGAACAAGTGGCGGGGAAAACGTGCAAAGAGGCTCCTTATAAATGGACAAGTTTTGCTCGGGTGTCCCAAAAAATTTTGTTTTAACTTGTAACCTTATCAAAGAGAGTGTATGAAAAAACTTTCTTCCTTGCTCTTCGGAATCCCTTCTGACTTTAGTGGTACGCACCAGCTACCACCAGCTAGAGCAGTAGTGTTTTTATGAAAAGTATATCTGCCTGGCACTTTTCATGGAGGTACTGAATGGCACAATTTGGGTGGCCCACTTTCTCTTCTTTTCTGTCCGACCCAGATTGATTTCCACGACCGTGAAAATTTCGCGCGAAACTTGAAAGCGTGCCTATTCGCCGCTGAAAAACAAAAAAATAGATTGTCCCATCTGGTTTTGGTTTGTTGTCGGAAAGGAACCTGCTTTCTGGTTCCAATAGCAAAACGGGAACTCTCTTATAGTTCCTAGTAGACGGTGCAGCACATGGCAATTGTGTGCAAAAGTTAACGTGAAGAAATGGGCCATGAAAAGGGAGCAAGGTTTACATCCATGCAATGAAGGTAACAATGATGACGAGTGCGTACGCAATGCTTGGGGGCTACAAGTTACACGGCGTCGTATCGAGTTATCATAACGAGAATAGTTTGCGTTCGGCCGCACCCTCGAGACAAAAAGTATACGTTGTGGGAATGCTGATCTTTGTTTCGCTGAGTGCTCCAAAAGGAATGGATCTGCCGCTTCGCTGAAGCACCACCTTCCTCGGGTGCGCGCCGCATCGATTTATCGGATGAACATTTGTTTTGGCGCTTGGAAACGTGCCCCTGCTACTTGTTGCCGCTTTGTCGTTTTCGTTGGATACGACGATGGCGGTTCCGCACTACCGTCTGCCACGTTGCTGGAACCCCCGACCTTACAGGCTAACCCACAATCGATGAGCTCACCTCCGCTTCTTTCTTATCGTGCGCGTGACTTTTCGGACTCGTCCGATGGATCGAATGAGTATTTTTCATACAAGGTCAATATAACCAGTTAATTTTCTTTCTTTCTTCCTGACGATGAAGCTTGTCAAACCAGCCATTTTCATATACGCTCTGTTATAAAATGAACCTGTGGAACCAGGCTACGTTCCACTGGGCGATCCACATATACTCTTTCTCCTTTTGTCGACTTTATCATTCTTTGGTCGCGCTTGCTTTACTTGCACTACATCTTCACGTTTTTCTTTGTAGTCATCTTTTATTCGCATGGAAGCTGCCTGGTTATCAGATAGGGATACTCACACATGCATCTATTTCCATTATTAACAGCTATTTTCCTAATTTGTACGACGACCTGATGTGTATGAGCTAGCTTTGTATATGAAACCGGACATGACTAGCTTTTGGATAGCTGCTAATTGTTCTGTCTTCCCTTTTTTCCGGCGCAGCGCGTATACCGCGGCGATAGACTATATGAACATCGTCTGTAAGTCCCACATCTCCGCCTCGGTGTTGCAACCGAGTTTCTGTATGCCGGAGCCGCCATCATCTGCACGGTGAATTGAATAGCTGATGAGATCGCCTTGGGGATTATCCTTGTGTAACCTGCAGAAATGAAAAATCCCAGCCTTGTAATACATCGGCTCGCTTTGCACGGACATCTCAGAGAGTCAGAGAGAGAGTGAGAGAGAGTGGTGTATCAGCCCCATTGCTGCCCCTTTTTTCAAACTAAACAATAACCTCTATTTTTTTCTCAAGCCTCACGGACACTTTGCTAGTCTAATAAGCTTTATGGTCCTTTCCTTCCAGGTAAAAAAAAGGTTCGTCGCGTACGGATTTGCCAAGCCCTCATAATCGATGAAACATTAGCAGCGCTTTCCTTCTTGCAATTAGCTTCATTGCAACATCTCTGTTCAACCGGCAAGCAACTCACAGTTAAAGAACCCCGCTTTTCGCTTGCAATACGGGAATGAAAAAGAAGCGCAGTTTCTTCCAAGGGTCTCAGAGCAAGACTACTGCAAACAACAAAGCAAAGAACAGCTCGGATATACTGGAAAATGCACTCCAAAAGGCCAACGTGGCCGTCTTGTACGACTCGACCGACAATACGCAGGATGCGATCGTCGCATACAGAGAGGCGATTGGTCTTTTGGAGCGCGCGATAGATTCGGCAGCAGCCAAAGAAGACAAGGCACGACTGCAAAAGATAGTACGTAATTAGATGCGAGCCTTTGCATTTAAGGGGATCACAAACTCATACGATACGTTCCCTTTCCCTTCCCTCCTCCTCCCTGGCTTCTAGCACGAGTCTTACAGCGAACGAATACGTGTCCTGACAAGCAATCAGGACCCTTCGCCTTCTTGTTCATCCTCGTCTTCCTTTTCTCCTGCTCAAAAACAACAGCAAATACCATCGCCATCTAGTTCCACAAAGCCTTCAATAGACAACAAGAGCATGCTCCAAACCATCAACGAAGAACTCGGTCCGTCGTGGCACAAATCATCATCTAGCAGTAGAAAAACCTCCAAACGCAAACAACATTCTCGGCCGCCATCCTTAGTGAACGACTATTGCAGCACAGCTCAGGAATACTCTCAACCTGGGACACCTACTTCCAGCGTTACCCCGTTTGATACCTTATCTACACATACCATCGATTCCGCACGAACCATCGGCACCAGCTCCATCTTTTCCAACATGTTTGCTAGACGCTCGCAGTCGAGACTTAGCAAAATCAGTCTCTCCACCACCACCACGACGCAGGATTTGCCGGATCCAAAACCTTCGAGGAGCACGCCTATCCCATCATTTAGCCAATCTGCAAAGCAATTACGGAATGCTGGTAACAAAACGATGATCAATATTTTTGCATCAAAGACAATGTTCTCAATCTATCTATTGTTAAAATCTAGTATCTCGGCGTAAACTGCGTGCATCCAGCGAATTCAAACGATCGGATGAAGAGGACGATTATATCAGTCAATTACCTCCTCTTCCGCCAACTTTGCCACTCCCCGTCATTGAAGCCACCTCGAAAGACGAAGACTACTTCGATCTACACTCTTTAGGAGCAGACAACTTGCTTAGCGATCAGCAGCAGCATTCAATATCATTTGTCTCGACTCTCAAACCAAAACCGGTTCCCGTTCCGAAAATGAAACAGCAGGAAGAAGAGCAGTGCAGCAGACAATCAACTGACAGCGACCGATCTTCAAGCAGCGAGGAAGAACTGGTCCACGTTTCTTCCACAGCAACGAGAGCGACGATTTACTCAGTCGGCCGTGCCTGCAAAACATCCGACGATATCGTACGATCGACGACGACGACAACGACGCCGTCTGAAGCAGATCCCCTGCAGGCGTCTATCATCGATTTAAGCAGACTCGATTTCGATTCGGAATTAACTGGAAGTCTGCATCCCACAACAAAATCATATGTGCCGCCCCCTCGGAACCACAGCAAAGCAGCCACTCCACACGTTACAAACCAGACCAGCAACCCCTTGAGGAAATCAACATCCAACAACCAGGTCCAAGACGCGCCACCACCTTCCCTCAACATTGCCGTATCTAGAACCCGCAGTAGCAGCAACTCCTCGCAGTCTTCCATCTCCTCCCCTACGCAGCAATCGCCTCGTCCACGCGCAAGCAGATCAACTTTTGATCTGACGCAGGCTCGCAGCAGTGTGTTCTTTCCCTCCTTGGTCCAAGGCGCTCTGTCTCCCACTAGAGAACGCAGTACAAGCAGCAGCAAAGCCAACAGCAATGGGTATGCGTACGGCATCGAGCCCTTCTTGGATCAGTCACTGCCACCATCACCTCCGTTGTCGTCGTCCGCAGCAAGCAGCAACAACGGTGATACTCGCCTGATGGAGCGACTGGCTGAGTGCATGCAGCGTGGAGGATATCTTTCCGAACGGCTTTATATCCCGAAGGAGATATGGAACCAGCCAAACATTCGATTGCATGCCATAGAGACCAAGGTGGCAACATGCGAGGCGTTGCTTGGAGCATTAAATCACATGAGCATACGCACCAATTTCGACAACGTGTCGCACGCTTTGCAAGACCTCTCCTTACTCGAGCAAACATTTGAGCAAATGCGCGAGACGTTTGCACGTAAATTGTTTCCTGAACCCTTATCGCCCACTGAGGCCCTCCGATCACCTACATCCCCTACTCATCAGCAGCAGCAGCATACCTCACGCAAAACCTCTCAGGTAAAAGCCGTGAAAGTATCCGTAAAATGTATTGCCCCAAAGTTAATGCAGTTATCTCAGGCGCTGGCAGCTTGGAGCAATAGGTTTTCAAAATCTGTAGAACGCATGACTAGTCGCACAAGCGAAGACAACTTTAAAGCATACACGCAAACACTCATTGAACTCTTTGCGGCTGCCAAGACACTAGGTACGTATATATGCTCACGCACCTGTGAAAAGGAGAATAGCCATAGTAATTAAGTTTGCAAAAAGATGTGTGGCACGCCAAGTACATACAACTCATTTCAACGACACCACCTCATCAAGCCAAACTCTACATCCACGCACTGGCCAAGACATCCTCGTGCACAGAAACGCTAAACACAGTCGTGTGCGGATTCGTCATTCAGGATATGTTTCATTTATTATCGAAATGGGTCAAGCGCCATCGCGAAAATGCGCTTGAATGAATAAAAGAATATATATCGTACAAACAAGGAAACAAAAATTATAGATTCATTAATCAATTAATTAACCATAGTTGACCGATCGTACTTTTCGTGAGTGGTCCAGGTGCACGTTGAGTCGCTCGGGCCGGTAGTCCATGGTCATGACACTGTTAGGCGGGAGTATGCGCCGTGGTTGAGGCAAATCCCTTTCGCGCACAAACTACATAGAACAATATTCTTAGAAATCATATACATATAGACATACAGCAACGAGAGAGAACGCCACTCGCTCGCTTTTACCTCGTGAGTTCCCAAAGTGGTCTGCTCGTCATCCTTGAGAATGTACTTGCCGACGAGTCTTTGGCGCCAGGCATTCTCTTCCTCGGCGTTCGCTTGAATGGGCCGTATGCCGCTGAGCTTTTGTCCAATGGGGACAGGCATGCTGCGTGGTCGTTGTCGAAAGGAGAAAGAAGAAGAGTGAACAAGAAGGGCGCGCCGCATGAGCAGCAGCTGCAGCCGCCCTCGAAATTATGCGCCTTTCTGTTTTCTTGGCTTGGGCTTACCACTTTTAGAGACCGGGCCGAAACATGCGGATTCCGCATCACAGACAATAGACAATCCATCTGGACGAAGAATAAAGCATTCTTCACGATAGAAATACATACTGTATTTTCTCTTGATGGAAACGATCTGTTCCTAGTAATCTGTTTCTGCAAGCAAGGTGCATATCAAGATACATGGATCTGCTACCATAAACTACGCCTGTAAAACGAAGACGACATATACGTGACATATATGATATTGTTGGCTTTCACCGAGAAAGATGTTGTTACATGTATGATGATCAGGTATCATATATTATCGGGGAAAAGAAACGTTAGTCAATGCAATAATGGTTGAGCATGGAAATCTATTCCACGGAAAAAGCTCAGCGTCTGGAGGACCCTGCCAAAGGTTGATCGTCCCCAATGGAGAAGTTTATAAATCACCAGATCCAGCTTGTCGAGACAGAAAAGAAGATCGACATTGAGGACACACAGAAGCTCTTGTCTTCACTGACGCCGATTCAGCTGCAAAAGCGAGGCGTTGCCTTGATTAACCTCAAGGTGACAGGTAACAAAGCAGCAGCAACAGCAAACGCGTAAAAGGGATCAGGAACACACTTGCTCAACTCTAGTATGTGTTTAGGCATGCGCACGGGTCTCGGTGGAAAAAGGTAGAGAAAAAGCGAGAGAGGAAGTACATTGATGTATATATATTCTAAAGAATAAAGTTGTGCATAGTTTGATAGATCTGGAGCTTGCGAATCCAACGCGGCTGCCACCCGTGTTTCCTACGCACAAGATATCCACCGGCGATATCGTGGGGATAGACGAGTATAAAAAGGATAAACAGACCAAGGCGGCCAAGTCACCGAGTTCCAAGTGGTCTGGCGTGGTTTTGCGAGCGACAGAAACTCGAATCACGGTTGCTCTTTCTCAAGACAGCGATTTGCCTCCTGAAGTGCAGGAGCGATGCCAAATGTAAGCTTTGATACCTAGTTCGATTTGATAATCAACTTATTCAAAAACAACATCAAATAGCGTCAAGCTAGCCAACAATATAACATACGAACGGTAATACCAGAGTTTACTGTTCCTGTAAAGTACAACCATCGTGCTGACATATCCCCTGCCTCCGCAGCATGTTGAAGGCATTGGAGGAGCTCAAGCATGTTGCGCTGCAAAATTCAGACAGCCTGGTGCAAGTGTTGCTTGGCCAAAAGCGACCTTTACCTCCACAATATGTTGATGATATCACTTTCTTTGATGAGACGTTGAATGAGTCCCAGAAGGACGCAGTCAAATTTGCCTTGGGTGCTCCAGACATTGCACTTATTCACGGTCCACCAGGTTTTTACTATGAATTGATAATACTCAACAATTTTGCTAACAATACTGTGTAGGGGTCAGGTTCGCTCCTCGATGTATATGTTCAGAGCACGTTGTGTTAACGATATTGTTACTATGAACAGACAGGCAAAACATACACATTGGTTGAAATCATCCGACAGTTGGCGGTTGTGCAGAAAAAGAAAGTCTTGGTGTGCGGCCCGTCCAACATTTCCGTTGGTGAGTGTGTGGGGCAGGAACGGTTCTCCCTTGTCTTTCTCTGTTTATCTCATTTTCATTTTATTACTAGATAACCTAGTCGAGCGACTTGCACGCCACCGCATGAATCTTGTTCGAGTCGGCCATCCAGCGCGCATTCTGCCGACTGTTCTGGAGCATTCCCTCGATATCATCACCCGCACGTGCGACTCCGGCCAAATCGTCGCGGATGTCCGCAAAGAAATGGATGAGACGTTGGCAAAGATCAGCAAATGCAAAAATCGGACGGAGAGACGCCAGCTCTACCAGCATTTGAATGACCTGCGCAAGGATTATCGTGCAAGAGAGCGCAAAGTGCTCGATGAAGTCATGACGGGCGCCGAGGTCTTGATATCTACGCTCAATGGGTGCGTATATACATATATAACATTGATGAATAGCTACTAACTATGCAAACGGTACATTGATGTAGATGTGGAAGTCGGAATATGCTGAAACGGGAATTTGACGTTGTGATTATTGACGAGGCAACACAAGCGCTCGAAGCAGAGTGCTGGATAGCCTTGCTGAAAGGGAAGAAAGCGATCCTGGCAAGTTATCAAGGCTGATATGTAAAAGAGGTGGAATGGGTTGCACTGACATCTTCAGTTCAATATTAGGCAGGAGATCACTTGCAACTGCCACCTACTGTAAAGACACCCGCTAAAAAGCATCCCTGCAAGGCGAAACCTGGTCTTTCTACCGAGAGCACACTGACAACCACTCTTTTTGATCGATTGCTTGGAATGTACGGCAACAGTGTCAAGCGGATGCTCAAGGTCCAATACAGAATGCATCGAAAGATTATGGAATTTAGCTCGCGAGAATTGTACGAAAAGGAACTGGTCGCGGACGACAGCGTCGCAGAGCACCTGCTTGCTGATCTTCCGGATGTATCTGCTACCGAGGATACTCAGGTACCGGTCATTCTGATTGATACCAGCGATACAGGGCTCGCACTCGAAATTGTGGATGATGCCGAAGAAGGTGGCGAGCAGAGTAGAGCCAATGAACTCGAAGTCGACTTGGCAGTGAAGCATATTCAGGCTTTGATTGATGAGGGTGGTCTCTCGCAGGAGCACATTGGTGTCATTACACCGTATGCCTTCCAAGTAACTAAATTGATCGCGGCCGTGCGAGAAAAATGGCCACACATTGAAATTGGAACAGTTGATGGCTTCCAAGGACGTGAAAAGGAGGTCATTATCCTGTCGCTGGTCCGCTCAAACGATGCCGGAGAGGTTGGTTTCCTGGCTGAAAAGAGACGTCTCAACGGTAAGTGGGCCGAGAAACATGAGGCATCAAGTTTATGCTAAATGCTTTTATCGTCAATAATGGATTCAGTTGCCATGACGAGACCGAAGCGACAACTATGCGTCATCTGTGATACAGAGACGCTATCAGGCTTGAGAGGCAACAGCGGAAAAGCGGATGGAGGCTTTCTCAAGAGATGGATGAATTGGTTGTCTGAGGAAGCCGATTTACGGTTCAGCGAGCTGTAAAGGAAGCAATTGGATTGAATGATTATTTTTGTAGAGTCTTGATGCGTCTCTTGTAGCATAAATTTTTAATTCTCTAGGCTGCTAAAGCTATCTATGAGTTGGACCAAATACGATGATGCCTATGATGTATATTTTTCTATGGTGTTTGCATATGCGTTTTCAAGTTGAGCAATGCTCCCAAATTTCCTTGAATCAAAAATCCCGTCAATTGAAGGGCGACCAGCCACACAATAGACCTGATACGCGCGATCTTTCTGCCTAATGCTCTTTGACAAATCCAAGCACCACCGAATTTCCGAGTTCCAGGCAGTTGTGCTCGCTGGCTACGGAAGCACCAACAGGTTCACTGACGGCATTGGGACTGAAAAGTTGCAACGAGTGGGGGCATTAACGCAATGTTGCTACGATCAATGTTAGACTGTATCCGATATCCGAGGAAGACAACCTGCCAAAGGCGCTTCTACCTGTAGCCAACAAGCCCATTATCTCGTATACTCTAGACTGGCTCGAGAAAGCAGGCATTCATGGTATTTATTCATTTATTCTATTTTTATCGTGTGATATATCATCTCACCGACTACGAACCCGCTACTTTATCATTTATTAGAGGCTTTTCTGCTGATACAGGCATCAGGCACTGCGCATCAGAAACTCTCGGCGTACATTGCACGTGGATATCAGGGAAATGTACACTGCCACGTCGTCAGCGTGAATGAAGATTGTGGCACCGCGGACGCATTACGGTCAATCAAGGACAGAATAGATGTATGAAATCCTTGTTGAAGCGGATGAAAGTTATGGATGATTGACTGAAAATATCTCTGTACACAGCGAGACTTTATTGTCGTTCCATGCGATCTAGTGACTGACATGAACCCTAGAGAATTCTTGGATGCACATCGAGTGACCGATCCAACGGTATCTGCCTTGATGTACGCACCAAGCACGACCGAAGCAACTGGCAAGGAAGATGGTGTGTTGATTGAATAGTACTATGTAACATAAGAACTGGAGCTGATAGATTTGGGACTTTGGATAGGCTTGCTTCCTTACATTGGCATAGATCCGACCAACTCGGCATTGGTTTACAAAACCAGCCGGTTAGAAGACGAGGATTTCTCAATGCGCATGTCACTTCTCAAAAAGTATGTAATTGGAAAACAACGTTTTTTACCTTGTTAGTAAACATTCTTGGCTCTAGGTTCCCTCGGGTACGCGTATGCACAGATCTCCAGGATGCACATTTGTATATTTTCAATCGCTGGGTACTGGACCTAGTCGCTGACAAGGAGAAAATATCGAGCATATCAGAAGACTTGATACCGATGCTTGTCAAATGCCAATATCAGAAGAAGATGGTGGAGCAAGAAAATGTTTCTGAATGTAAGATCGAGTGGAAATTTTCTTACATCTTTTTGCTAACAGAAAATAGATGCAAGTCGAGATGATCCTATTTTAAAAACTGCCCTCTCGCTTTCCACGACTGCTTCCGATATCACAGAGGATGACCTTGCGCCCTACGACCCGATCAATGCCACCTTCAAGAGTCCTGTAAGGATCCATGTTTTCGTGTACAGAGATGGATTCTGTGGCCGAGGAAATACCATCATCGGCTACCACGAACTCAACAGACATGTTAGTGAGGAAACCGGTGTTAAAAGATGCAGCCAAGTTATTCTAATGTGATCTTTAGGAGACGAAGCAAGGTGAAAACATCACGCGCGTACCAGTGACCGCCGAAGTTGCACCCAAGACTCAAGTGGGCAACGATTCCGTTATCGGCGAATACACAAAGATCGACGAGCGATCGTCGGTCAAAAAGTCATGCGTTGGCTCACACTGTGTCATTGGTAAAAATGTCAAAATCGCAAATTCGGTTATCATGGATCACGTTGTTATCGGCGACAAGTAAGTTGTTTAATAACTTGCAAGTTGTCCGCGGTATATCTAACATTCCATTTCGCAGTGCCAAGGTCGATGGCTGTGTTATTTGCAACAATGCCAAGGTGCTTGAGAAGGCTGTATTAAAGGACTGCGACGTAGCAGGAGAATACGTTGTAGAGAAAGAGAGCCAAGTGAAAGGAGAGAAATTGGTAGCATTTAGAGAAGCAATTAATTAAAGAAGATCTGTACAGATTACAACATATTATTTTCGTATTCGATGCTGCTGTCTTTGTCTAATTGCACATAATAGGAGAGATGTTTGCAAAGCGAAGCGTGAAGCGCTGGTAAAACGAATGTAAACAGGATGCCGTTGGTGAACATCGATAGCTGACGTCGAATCATTTTTCAATACATAAATGTCCATTTTTATCCTATGTTCTCTTGGTGTGAAAAGCAATTGCTAAAATGGTAACTTAATTGTCGTTCGAGGGCGACGGATTTCGGTCCACAACATGAATTTTGAAGTCGCGGTAAAACATATCGCCGATTACGAACCGAGGCTTGCCAAGTCCAGGCTGGTGAACCTGAACGGCTTGATCTATATCATTCATCCATCCATCATCCTTAATTCATCCATAATGGCCGATACCGAGGAAAAGAAGAACGTCCAGACTGAGGAACCCGTAAGTGATATGATGAATAATTATTGTTCTGTTTATGGGACTAGATGAGTGTTACATTCTGGATTGCGTGTCTAACAATGCGAGATGGTAGCACGAGGAAGTTGAGCCCTCTCCCGATGTGCACTTTGAGCCCGTCGTCAAGCTCGATGAGGTGGAAGTCAAGACTTTTGAAGAAGATGAGGATGTCTTGTTCAAAATGTAAGCGATCGTGCCCTCTAGATGAGGATAATAATCCTGATAGATCTCGCAGCAATTAACTCCCTTTACCAGGCGTGCCAAGCTTTTCCGTTACGACAAGCAGTTGAAGGAATGGAAGGAACGCGGCACCGGCGATGTCAAGTTTTTGCAACACAAGGAAACAAAGAAGGTTCGCCTTTTGATGCGTCGCGACAAGACCCACAAGGTGTGCGCCAACCACTATGTTACCTCTGACATGTCGCTCGCACCCAACATTGGTTCTGACCGCTCCTGGGTCTGGAACGTCGCTGCCGATGTCTCTGACGGTGAGGCCAAGGCAGAAACTCTCGCTATTCGATTCGCCAACTCTGAGAACGCCAACTTGTTCAAGGACAAGTTCGAAGAAGTCCAGAAGATCAACGAGGGCAAGAAGCTTGACGAGCCCAAGAAGGAGGAAGGAAAAGAAGATAAGAAGGAAGAACAACCAGAGAAGAAGGACTAGATGTGTCTGCGAGCAACTGACTGACTGACTGGCTGACTCAACATCCTTAATATTCCCCATCTTCCAACGACAACAACAACAGAAAAAGGCGCTTCTTTTTCCCTCTCCCTCTCTCTCTCTCTTGTTTCCTCTTTCCTCTCGACCCCCTTTAACCCCCATCCCCCCATTAAAAGGTCTGACCTTTTGCGTGAGAAAGGTGAGATTTATAATGTACATATTGCATTGCGTCTATCAGCGTGGTGTAGAAGAACACTATGTCTTGGGCGATTGTTGTTGAGGGCAGCATGAGTTTTGTGCGCACGAGTCTTCCATGCATCGCAGAAGACAATTTGACTCATTATCGCTGGTACATTCCTACGCAGCAGAGTTGTTAAGAATGTGCATCAGCAGACGGCGAGCTGTTGTCATTGCTGTGTCTCTCTTACATTGTTATCTTCCGTGAGACTATTAGAAGCAATTGATGGGGCGTTGAATGCTCCGGCTGATGAAGATGAAAACTCAATGTTGCCCTTTTTCTCTGATTCATGCGTGAGCTGTTGTTTGCTGTCATGCAACGAGGACGACGAGAATTCTGGTTGGATTGTCGCGGAGTGGATGCCGTACCGGTGTAACAATCGTCGTACGTTTGTCGCGACTTCCATGTAGTTGGCATAAGTTCTCAGTCGCATATGCAGGGATGCAATGAGTTTTGTGTCGGACAACTGCCAGACATGCACTTCATGCACGGAAAGCACGTCGTCGAGCTGTATAGAGTATGTTGTTATGTTAGATCCATCAATGCAGCCCGTGCGTGCGGCGCTTGTTACCTGTAAAAGATCGTTGGTCATGTCATTCAAAGAAACTCGGCTGGGCACGGCTTGCAGCAATATGACGGAAGTCGTTTTGACTAGTCCGGGAAAAATCAATAACCTAAGAAAAATTGTAATTTTCTGGAACTCTTACCGAGGGGGAGCGCAGACGCAAATATGATGGCTGAAATCAAGATGCTAAATTCTACCTGTCAGTTTTTTTTTCTTCTCTTCTCGCAGTATAAGAGGGATTGTACACGACCTGATAGCTGGATCGAAGTAGTATCGATTTGGAAATGGTGTGAGCCAGATGAACAAGGCCGATGCAATCACTCCAATGTTTCCAAGGGCGTCTCCCAACACATGCAGAAAGATCTTTGGATTTTTATAATTTCCAGTCTTAGACAAGAACAAAAGAATTATTTCATCTTTTGAATTGATAAAGTACTTACGCCTTTCATGTTCAGATGTCCTCCTCCATGGTGGTGGTGATGCCCGTTTACATTTTCAATGTCACTGCTGTGCTCGTGACCATGGCCATGGCTGTGGCCGCCGTGACCATGCCCGTGTCCATGCTCTACGTAATCGCGCCAGATTACTTTATATATCAATATATGCCGAAATATATCCATTCGTTTTACCGTGGAATAGCACTAGCCCGACCAAATTCCCTACAAGACCGGCACCGCCGACTATGAGGACAAGCAAGGGGTCCGTGATCTCTTGAGGCGTGACAAATCGCTGGATCGCTTCAATGACAATCATAAAGCAGAGCGCCAGCAGGAACACTGCGTTCACCAGTGCACCGAGAATTTCTGCTCGCTGCCAGCCGTACGAGTACTTTGGATCATAATTGTCCTTGCCGGCCACCTTTTATATATATATATATATATATACATATATCGGTTAAGTGAAAAGTCCACCACGTAGTAGTAATAAAGTCGATTGATACATACTTTGATGGCCCACAATGCCACTCCAAGACTGAGCATATCGTTCAACATGTGGAACGAGTCTGCAACCTACGCTGTGTTGTTAACATCCCCTTTTTGACGGTGACAATGATGATGGTGGTGAAATATAAATACCAGGGCCAGCGAGCCGGCATAGTAGCCAACGACGATCTCTGCTAGGAAGAATCCACCATTGATGCCCAGCATCAACCAAATGCGCGTTTGTCGACTGAGCATCGTATTGTTGTTGTTGCAGCAGCAGCAGCAGCAGCAAAGTAGAAGACATGCAGTGGGGATTAAGAAGGAACGAACGCTCTTTTTTAAGGTGGATGAGGGGTAAATTTTCCAAATTTGCAATGAACATGTGCCGAATATGTAAAGGTTCAGTCAGATCTCATTCAAGGGGCTACGTTGGTATACATGCAGAATGCGCTTGCTCGCTCATTGATTGACAGCCTGCATCGGTAAATGAGAGTAAATATGCATGCATTGCTGTGTTTACACCACAAATATTGGCTCTGCAGCCGAGGTAAACACATAGTAGGTAACGGATCACGACAACTCGTGCAAACAGCTCGCTGCTGGGTCCTTCCTTGCGTAAACTTCACGGACGCGTGTCATATGAGAGACTCATGATTGCACTCAACCGCGATTATCATCAATATATCAAACCACGTTAGATGATCCCTTGACATTTAACATTGAATAACATTATAGTTATGATGTATTTGATTAAGGTAGTCCCTGGTGATAATAATAACGGTAATGATAATAGATAGACATAAGAATACAATAATGCTATGCTTTAGAATGCCACAAGCTTCGTGTTAAATATTCTGCGTCCCCACGAAGGTTTTTCTAAAAAAAAAAAAACGCATTGGTACACGCATACGTTGTTTGATCTGCAGTTCAGGTGTCACGTACCTTCCTTCGAAGCCTTGGTGCTCTCGTCCTCTTGCAAGCTGAATGGGCGCAAGAAGCATGCAAACACGAGCGCGAGCACGCTCAAGCACAGAGAGATGATACAGAGAATACGAATGACATTACCGTACGCGGTGACGGCACCCAGGTACTGCTCTTCCGGCAGCTCTAGGACGTACACGATGTTGCTGAAAGCTTGGTTCAAGTCAAACTCGCCGGGAATGTTGGCAGCAAGTTCTGCAGGCAAGCGGTTGTTCCAAACAGATCCGGAGATGGCAGAGCCTACGCTGTAAGCGAGGGTAGTGCCGACTTGGTACAGTGCAGTTGCAATAGCCAAGTCTTTTTTTCCAAAACAAAAGCAAACAAACAAATAAATAAGCATACTTCTTTTGAACGTTAAACTATCATCATCATTATCATCCATTTACCTCCAGTAGGCACAGCGCTTTGGACAGCTACCAAAGTGGGCACGAACACCCAGCCGGCGCCCCAGCCGGCGATGACTTGGGATGCAACGAGCATGACGGCAGAAGAGTCAGGGAACCGAGATGGGATCATAAGGCCTTCACCGAGCATGAAAAGACAAATGCCGGTCAGCACAACCGGTCTGTAGACTTTGAACTTCTTCAAGAGGAAACCAGCTGCGACCTGCGCTACGAGATACACTGCGTCGTAGCTACGGTCGACATGCGTAGACTTGATTACATCCCAGCGGCGAGAGACTTGGAGGTAAAGCAAAAAGTAGTTCCATCCGATACCGGTGATGGCGCTGATCATGGAAACCGAGAGCACACCGGCAACGGGAGTGATATCGTCCCAGTTGCCGAAAGGAATCATCGGCTTAGGTGCAACCTTCTTTTCGTAATAGATCAGGACAAGCAAACAGAGGGCACCGCCGACCAAGAGACCGATCGTCGTGGGCGAGTTCCAGCCTCCAAAGTCCGTGGTAGCCAGCACCAGCGGCAACAATAGCATACACAGCGTACCGATCATCAAAAGACTGCCTACAACGTCGACCTCGTTTGCAAAATACATAAAGGTTTCGGAGAAGGACTTATTGAGGTGTCCGCGGTGCTCGGTCAGCTCTGCCTTGACTGCTTGGAGATGACCGCCTCGGCGGATCGATATCTCGGCTCTGAACAGGCCAAAGAACAGGATCAGCGATGTACCGCCAATGCAGAAAGGGATCATGGAATACACCCATCGCCAGTTGCTTTCTTGGCTAAACACTTGACCGGCGATCGGTGCCACAAAGATATTGATGAGGGCGGGAACATCGTAGAATGCCTGGAAAAGACCTCGGTTGACAGTAGATGTGATGTCTGTGGGTTAAAACAAACAAACAAACATATAAATGGGTTCCTAACTAGATCAATCCCCACACCAAGCAAATGGAACAAAATTTACCAGCAATGAGGATGTGGCCAACGCAGTGAGCACCGCTGACTCCGATGGCGTACAAGACTTGGGCACCCTGGATGGTGGGAACGGCATTGTTAGCACGAGGCACGAGCCGAAAGTGAGAAAAAATTTTTAACTCGTAAATGCACACTTACGCAAAGGTCACTGATAGTATTAGACGTGGCAAAGACAACGCCGGAGATGATGTAAATGAGTAGACACAGAACAAACACTTCCGATCGGCCCCACATGTCCGCGAGCTTTGCAAAGAACGGGATCAAGACTGTCTGGAGAATATACTGCACCGTGCTGAGAAGAGCGACCTGGTTCGCGGCGTTCAGATAGCTGGTAACAAGAGGCAGGACCGAGTACGTCGTGTTGCCCTCCCAGTTCTTGGCCCAGGCAACCATGATGATACTGGATCGTAGAATATATCAATCTCGATGATATAAACATCGTAGTCGATCGTACATTGTACCTACCCAACGATGATAATCCAAATATCGACTCGGCGAGCATATTTCTTAATCAAGTACACTTTTTGAATACCGAGAGGGGCATCTGGATCGACGCCTGTATCCTCGCTGTGTTGCTTCTCCTGACCTTTCTCAGCAGCGTCCAAGGATGTCTGGACTTTTTCTTCATGCTGCTGCTGCTGCTCAGATGATGGCTTATCTGGATCCATTTCTCTCAGTGCACTAGAGGAGTGGAAGAATGCAAGCTGAAAGAAAGTTGGGATGGAAAGAAAAATGGAAAGGAGGATCAAAGAGCCACGGGTAAGGTGTATTTTGATGATGATCGCCCTGCGCCTCCTTTTATTTTAGTTTTTTTCTTTTTTGGTCATTTCCTTCCTGTCAACTAGGCGACGAGTCGTTGCTCTCGAGTTTCTTTTGATCAGATCATGGTTTCCAACAATGGCTAATCAGATCCGACTTGGACGGCCCTTGGAATCCGAATATTTTCACCGTCAATGTGTAACCATTGTTCTCGTACCATTGCGGACCATATCCATGTTTGCGGATGGGTATATGCGATGTATACAGTAAAGTGCCTCATCTTCACTGGGTCTGGTGGTTCGCAGCCGCGCGCGTTCTTGTGCCCAAAATGCCACTTCTTGAGACTTGTACAAGTGCATTATAGGAAATACGTTGTACAGCACGTCGTTTCTCTATTGTAGGCTACAAGAAATAAGGTCAAAGCTAAAAGAAACTCTCACCATTTGCTGCAACGAAGACCAGAGTATCTAAAAATCTTCTCTGTTATCGGGCCTCAGATTATCACTGTAAGGTCGTTATCTGTGATGTCGAAGATCTCTTCAAATGTACGAATAGAATTGCACGACGGTACTCTGTATTTGAACAAAGCTGTTTTTGATACTTTCATGTACTTATTGCAAAAAATGTCGAGACCAGCGAAAAAAAAAAAAAGTGGCCCGAGTTCTGAGTTGGGATTTGACGTTTGAGCTTACTGAGGCGCACAAACCGCAAAGACATCTTCGCTAGTCTCATCGCCGGTTCGGTTTGCCCCCTTTCTCGGCTCTGAATGGATCTCTTAAAAACGATTTCGAGTTGAAAGCGTATGTTTGTGCTGTAATCCTCTACGTCAACTAGATACACAGTTATTATCTATCCCAAAGCATTTTCGCTGGGCAGCCCACGGGTACTCAAATTCATATGGTATTTCCGAAGTTTTAAGGCGCACTATGGAGAATCATTAAGGCGGGTGTCTAGTTTTTCAGGTATAAATTCCAGTAGTGTACCTTACAACTCTCCCTTGCCATCGTAATTTTATTTTTGCCTTTGAGAAGCAAAAGGAAAGAGGACTCCAGGTGGCGCAAATCATTCGTCGCTGTTGCAACGCTTTCTTTTTTTCACTTCCTTCGGCGACTTCAACGATGCTCGGTGCCAATCCGATGGGATGTTGTTTGCAGACTGGGTATTCCTTGAGTTCATCCTGGCTTCGATGGCAGTGACAGTGGGTGCAATGATGCCCTATTACACGACATAAGGAGTTAACGTTTGTAACAGGAACTTTGGCAAATATCTGACCTTAATCTGCAAGAATCCTTCGACAACCTGCGGGAGCACAGCTATCTGTGTCTTTCTTGTGATAAGGTCAAATCGCTGGAGTTCAACTAGGCGGTAAATGCCAGAGGCTGGTATATCCATCTTATACGTTCTGCATTCGGATCCTGCATATGCATTTAATCACCTGTTCATGGCTAGTTACGCTTTTCGCTTACCACTGATGACGATCCCTGCAACCACAGTACCGCTAAACTTCTTCTTAATCAATTCGTCGATCATCAGCTTCATTTCCTGGCCGACTTTAACCACTTCGTCGACCACAACCCCCGGCTTTTTGACTTCGATGACGAGCACATCATATAGTCAGCCATTGTCAGACACAGATGCCGTAAAATCTGGCAGAAATTTTGGACTATGGATGCCCTTTGCTCGATTGGCAACTGCCGCTGCCAGCACCGCATTCGCCCTGAACCTTTAGTCAGTACAAGATATCCGAATTCCCATATACTTTTGTTACCATTTGTGGGTAAGGCGTCTGTCTTGGCAAAAGATGTGGTGTATAAAAGGACGGACGTATCCATGAACAAACGTGTCCTCACCAGGTTGCAGCAATCGGTTGCCACAATCAGCGGCAATGTCGTGCAGAATTTCGGCGGCGATCATTTTGTTATGATCTTTTGTCGAAATGACTTCATTTTGGAACGCGAGTAGCTCCTTCTTAAGCATCCAAGTGTCCTCCGGATGGTTTTGTAGCAGCTGCAAAGTAACACAAGTTAATGAAGAACTTCTTACATGTCATAAAAGGCTTACATCGAGGATGGTTTTGCACCAGCTTGAGACGACAACGGGTAATCTTACTTTACATGATTGCCTTTTGAAGGAAGGCAGCTCTTGATGGAAAACGCTTTTTTGCGGGCCAAATGCAAACAGGTACACATGATGCAAAGACCTAGTCATGTTAAACTTCAGCCGTTGTCAACGTCAATTTTCTGTCACTCACAGCACCCGACGTGGCGAAAGGCTCTTCTTCGATTTTTTACACGTATCGATGAAACAATTTCTGAAGGAGAACAATTCCTCACTAATGTCATCTCCATCTTCAAACCACTGCAAGCAAATTGAATATGACAGATCCAAAAAAAAAAAAGAAATCTGACCTTCGCTTCATCTGCTACATTCTGGCAATACTCTAAATCACTGTAAACATAGGTGGTGGTTCGACGCGGGTGCTCATCTGCGCTGGAGCTCGAAACAACAATATCCTCTGTAACTTTTGATCGTGCTTAAAAACCATATCAAATATAACTGCCAGTAGACCTTTATAGCATCATACCATTGAGGACCCTTCTCCTGTATAGCTAAAAAAAGGAAATGAATGCTCGCTAGGGCTATAATTTTTACAACCTTTTATTACCTTGTCAACATTTGTACATTTTCCGGTACAAGTGCCTTCATAGCATTTAGGCTTTCGATCGTGTGTGCTTCACGCGTTTTCGCCTATCGTATCAAAGAAGCGTTAATAACCCCGTAGGATCATTTGGAAACGAAAACATACCAAAGTATCAACCTTCTCCCAGAGGACCTTGGTGCATTCTAACCTATCGAGCAATTAGGGACAAATAAAACATTGCTATATTTTTTATGTCAGCCTACGTTGTTTTCACGTCAGGTCGTAACAAGCGGACTAGATCGCTAAATCGACGTCCCCACGTTGCGGCGATTGCAGACCAATCATTTACAACGCCTGTCCATTGACCCATTTGTTGCATATTCTGCTTGACAAATTCAGACAAATTGGGAACTGCATGTTCGACGATGTACTGCTGCAGTTCTATTTATCGCCTTAGAGTACGTCTATAAGACAACTATTTGACGACAGCTACCTTGTATACCTGGGTAGTGATTCGGTTGACTCATTTTGAATGGTTACTACGCAACCAAAAGCGGCTGGGATATCTTTTTTCGCCCCTCAATTCAACTGCATTAATTCCATCTGCAGCCTCGCTCCGCTGTATTCCGCAATGTAGCTTTTACCCTGTCATACTAGGTCAAAATATTTGTTTGTATTTCTAGGTATCAATTTAACAAAGAAGAAATAATCCTCGGTGCGGGAAACGTAAGTATTGTACCTCGTTCAAAGCAGCATTCTTTGACTAGGGCCCATTCAGATTAAAAAGAAAGCGCCAGTGGGACCAACACAGGACTTGCAAAATTAGACCAGAAATGCTTCATAGCAAACGAGATATAGTAAGTGCTCGCGGATGGAGAACCATCATAGATGGTTTTTAAACCTTGGACAAGGAATCTGGATAGAAGTCTTGAGGGCATCCCATCAATAAGTACATTTTTAGGCGCCTCCAAAGACCACGTATAATAGTTGCCTGTGTCGAGTCTACAAATAGGACAGAGGGAGGTCTCATGCTTGTCGGGCGTCCACGCATGCAAGCGCTGAGATGTAGGCAGACAATCGATCATAAATCACTCTACGAGGGATTGAAACGCGGGAATGAGCAAAACAAAAATAGAGTATCCATTCTACATACCAAGGGTTATTATAAAGTACACAGATACTACTTTACCGAAATGACAACAGAAGAACAACCAAATCGGTCAGCCGGCAGCATTGGCATAGCTACCGGTAGGTGGATAGTTTTGCCCATGGTAACAAAGCCTCTACCGTCACTTGGGGCTCCAGACGATGATGGATACCTCCCAACCAGACGGTGGTGGATGGGGGACTCACTACGCTGCTTTAAATCCCTTTGCATGTCGCGCGTAGCCATTCCCAAAGTATACACCGATGCTGATGACGCAACCACATTCATTATGGGGTCCGCCAGTTCGGTAGATCAACAGATCAGCTAAATTGAGGCTTTATTGCATTTAGTACGTTAAAAGGTTCATTGTACATTATAGCCCTGAAGTTGGCCTACTCACTGCTTATGAAGAAATTTGAGGGTTATATAATAGAAAGAGGAAGAGGGAAAATAAGTTTCAATGGCGATGATGGCTTAGCTTTGGTAGTATGTGATATTCGCCTTGTCTCATTAGGCGACAGGGATTTATTTGGTATGCGACTTTATGTGATCTCAGTATATGCGACTTAATATTCTCGAGAGATGCGACACAGAAAAATTTAGATGGCTGGATGACGGTCTCCTTGAAAAAG
>NW_027192148.1:51310-53746 GCF_041956525.1 Rhizomucor pusillus
GCAGGGGAGCGGGTCCGCAGAATACGACAGGTTATGAATACCTTTTATTTTTTTGTAGTTTTCATACGTTAATAGGTTCGTTTCATCAATGCGGCATTGGAATAGATGAACAATCCTTGAACTTTTCCTTGTTCGTACACAGCATTCCAAGAAATGAATCGTTAAGGTTTGCAATACAATTCTTCATCAAGTCCCAGCTGGTAATCTGAGAAGATAAATGACACCCGGCAACCGAAAACTGTTCAGGATCGGTATCAGCAACAGTGGCTGCTTCAGAATCGGTGACAACAGATGCTTTCTATTTGTGCTTTTGATGATGTGAGTCTACCAAAATGATTGCGTGTTTCAAAACTGATAATGCCCTACTGTCATCGTAGCCATTGTTCTGAAAAAGATGTAATAGTTGCATTAATCGAGTCCTCATTTCATTACGAAAGCACACAACGTCAGCAATGACATGATCCAAAATCGTGACCTCTCCATGACGCTGAGCCAGGCAATGCAGGAATTATATGGTACGATCAGATGATAATTCATACGGGCTACCAGAGACAAGAGTGAAGTTTAGCAGCTTTTGGAAGCATGTTCTCTTCGTCAATGGCAGACAATGTTTACCAATGCAACATCGTCAGCCAAATAGAATAATCACAAACCAACCATGCAAAGCAACAATCATACGCAAAAAATAGAATCGAGCATTTAGTGGTTCAATTAACTAAATGAATGGAATCTCTTCTGTGCCCGAGAAGAATCAACTCCAAGCGGTTGGTATCAAGAGAGGTTCATCCACAAGGACTATTGACTCAAAGCATCTCTTTCGCCGATGAGAACCCAGTGCCTGAGAAGCATAAAACTCTTGACGATCCAAAAGAATTGATTCAACCTCAAAGGATTGGTATCGAGAGAGATTCATCCGCAAGAACTACTGACTCAAGCATCTCTTCACGAAGAGCATTTAAAAAATCGTCTCCATATTCACCATTTCTAAATCCCATCGAAGAGTCCTGGTCAAAGGTGGAGGATAGATTAGGCGATCAATGAGTTTCTTTGAACAATGTGTAAATCAACAGAGGAATCTCGATCGAAATGTATTCAAAGTGAATATAAGCAATTTTTTGTCCAATCATGTCATTTGCTTCAAGACATTGCTGCAAACCAAACAAGAATTTCTTTTACAGGATTTATCCATTCGATTCACGCGCAATAAAAAAAGATTTTACGTGCAAATACCGGATTTTGCAAGGCAATTTGCACGCATTGTTATTTTTTTTTGGCACCATTCCAGTGTTGTGTGCCAATCAAATTATCAGTGCACGCCAAAACCTCATTCAACTTGTGCCAATTTTTCCATCAGAACACGCCAGCCTATATTTTCCTGGGCTGACTCAAGTGGAGATAAAAATGTCATAGCATTTTTCACTATTTTTTTAGGCTAGGCAACGGCGGTCATCACTGTTTCAAGATTCTCATGATTACTGTTCTGAAACTATCCTTCTACTGTCCATCAACTGTCTCGCATTATCCTCGCTTCCTACAACACTCACCATTGCGTGCACCCACCGAAAAAAAGCACAGGACCACTGTCCCGAAACTGTCCTGCTACTGTCCATCAACTGTCCTGCATCATCCTTTTTTTTTAGGCTAGACGAGGGCGCACATCACTGCTTCAATTCTCAAGATTACCGTTCCGAAACTGTCCTTTTACTGCCCATCAACTGTCCCGCATTATCTTTTTTTTTAGGTCAGGTAAGGGCGCTCACTGCTGCTTCACAGGAGCAACTTCTTTCTTCTTGTCGTTTTCCTCTTTTCATTTATCGTTTTCTCACTTCATTCGTCGTTTTCCTCTTTTTATTTGTCGTTTTCCTTTTTTCATTTGCTGTTTTCCTCTTTTCATTTGTCGTTTTCTTTGTTTCACAGGTCGCTTTTTTGGGCCGATTGCTTCTATTCCATTGTTATCCGACTAATTTTGATTCAGTCATATCGCATTCATCATTTTCTTTATTGACAGAATGCTCCTATCTCACTGTTGTCCCAGTAATGTCCCACTAATTTTTCATTCAGGCACATCGTAGTCAACTTATTTTTAAAAACAATGTGGGACAGTAGCAGGACAGTTTCGGGACAGCAGTCTGAGGATGGCAGCAGTGATGATCACCGTCGCCTGAACAAAAAAAAAAAAAAAAGAATAATGGACAGTAGCAGGACAATTTCAGGACAGTGGTTTTGGGACTTTTTTTGTGGGTACAAGCAGTGAGCGTTGTAGGGAGTGAGGATAATACGGGACGGTTGATGGACAGTTAACCGTGCTTTTTTTAGTCATTACATGAACCTTTGGTCGACTTGGCTGTCATTTGAATATCGAGGATATAAATGTGTGTATCTTCCTACGTATTCGCCTGAGCTTAACCCAATAGAACAATTCTGGGCAGTGGCAAA